>NW_028245901.1:0-125476 GCF_964263255.1 Lissotriton vulgaris | reverse complement strand
GGTGGTTATTACCACCAAATGCGTGCTTTTACCATGCATATACCTTTACCACGCATGACTTTACAACGAAAATGCAAGCCTTTGGTTGTTAAGTGTATATGTATTACCTACTGGCGGTCGCCAGTAGGTATATATAGTTAGGATTTTTTTGAATAGGGATTTCTGAAAATTCTATGTTGAATAACTTTGGCGTTGATGGACGGAATTGGCTGAAATTTTCAGGAAAATGGCACATTTTGTTTCTGAGCGTCCCCTGAAAGTTTGGGGGGGTTTCGTCAAGCGGGGGCCGAGGAAAAGGGGGGGTCCCAAAACGTGTTTTTAACATTGAGTTTTTCATAGGGCGGTTGGACTTTTAGCTCGAACGGCTGAATGGATTTCCACAAAACTTGGCAAAATTGTAGGGACTGGTAGCCCGATGTGCCTTTGCTATGTCTCAAGATATATGCTCCAGTGGTTTTTACGAAAATTAACTTTGAAAAATATATTTTGGGCTACATTGGGCTATATATATGTTAGAGCCCAAATGTAGCCCAATGTAGCCCAATGTAGCCCAAAGATGGCCACCAGAGACAAAAAAAACCAAATATAGCCCAAATATCAGCCAGATGTAGCCCAACTATAGCCCAGTGACAGAATGTCCCAGAGTGTTCTAAAGAACAACTAGAGCGCTAACAGTCTTACTTATGACAAAAGTATGGCACACCTGAAGTCATCTTGATTGGAATAAAGTGTTAACACTTAAAACATTTAATTTGCAAAGGAACAAAATGAGGGGTTTCATTTTGCCATAGAAATGTTATATATATATATATATATATATATATATATATATATATATATATATATATATATATATATATATATATATATATATATATATATATATATATATATATATATATATATACACACATTACCTACTGGCGGTCGCCAGTAGGTATATATAGTTAGGATTTTTTCTCTATGGGATTTTTGAAAATTCTATGTCTAATAACTTTAGCGTTTGTGGACGGTATTGGCTGAAATTTTCAGGAAAATGGAACATTTTGTTTCTGAGCAGCCCCTGAAAATTTGGCAGGGTTTCATCAAGGGGGGTCCGAGAAAAAAGGGGGGTCCCAAAACGCGTTTTTCCCATGTTAATTTCCATAGGGCGGTTGGCCTCACTTTTAGCTCGAACGGCTGAATGGATTTGCACGAAACTTGGCAAAATTGTAGGGACTGTTAGCCCGATGTGCCTTTGCTAGGTCTCAATATATGTGCTCCAGTGGATTTTGAGTAATTTAGGTTCAAAAAAAGATATATATCTGGGCGGAGCCTAACCACACATCTGATCTGATTGGCTGTCAGCACTTCATCCAAGAAGTGTTGGCAGCCATCTTGGGACCAATATACATGATAGCACCTCATTAAAAAGCATTGTAGTTAATAGAGGGTTTTAGGACTTTAGTTACATTATAAATCCTTTGTTGATGGTACCATACTCGTTTTAGGAATTGTGGTGGGTTCTAAGGTGATTTTACCACGTGAAAAAATCTTCTGCTGTGATATCATGAATATTGTTTGAAAGAAAACTAATATCTCATGATTTTCCCACAGTGGTTTAGAAGGGGATCTATAAGCTAAACTGAAAGCATATTTTCTGTAAATTCACATTATCTTTCTCAGTCATGTGAAAATGAAGTCTGACATTCTCAGTAAAACATGTACATCCAACAAGGACAGAGACTGTCAGTTGATTCCTTTGTGTTCTACTGCAGCCTCCTAGAGTGTTCTAAAGAACAACTAGAGCGCTAACAGTCCTACCTATTACAAAGGTATGGCACACCTGAAGCCATCTTGATTGGAATAAAGTGGTAACTCTTAAAACATTTAATTTAAAAAGAAACAACATGAGGGGGTATATTTTGCCATAGAAAGTATGATTAGTGCTGCAGAATGAAAAATTAGGGCACATTTTGAGTGACTTCTCAAATCCTTTTCTATTTCATTAAAACATTCTGACATGCAGTCTCCCAAAATGGCCACCAGAGACAAAAGAGCCCAAATGTAGCCCAAATATCACCCAGATGTAGCCCAAGTATAGCCCAATGACAGAATGTCCCAGAGTGTTCTAAAGAACAACTAGAGCGCTAACAGTCCTACTTATTACAAAGGTATGGCACACCTGAAGCCATCTTGATTGGAATAAAGTGGTAACTCTTAAAACATTCAATTTAAAAAGAAACAACATGAGGGGGTATATTTTGCCATAGAAAGTATGATTAGTGCTGCAGAATGAAAAATTAGGGCACATTTTGAGTGACTTCTCAAATCCTTTTCTATTTCATTAAAACATTCTGACATGCCGTCTCCCAAAATGGCCACCAGAGACAAAAGAGCCCAAATGTAGCCCAAATATCACCCAGATGTAGCCCAATTATAGCCCAATGACAGAATGTCCCAGAGTGTTCTAAAGAACAACTAGAGCGCTAACAGTCCTACTTATTACAAAAGTATAGCACACCTGGAGCCATCGTGATGGGAATAAAGTGGTAACTCTTAAAACATTTAATTTAAAAAGGAACAAAATGAGGGGGTATATTATGCAATAGAAGGTATTATTAGTGCTGCAGAAAGAAAAATTAGGGCACATTTTGAGTGACTTTTCAAATCCTCTTCTATTTCATTAAAAAAATTCTGACATGCAGTCTCCCAAAATGGCCAACAGAGACAAAAGAGCCCAAATATAGCCCAAATATCACCCAGATGTAGCCCAAGTATAGCCCAATGACAGAATGTCCCAGAGTGTTCTAAAGAACAACTAGAGCGCTAACAGTCCTACTTATTACAAGGGTATGGCACACCTGAAGCCATCTTGATTGGAATAAAGTGGTAACTCTTAAAACATTTAATTTAAAAAGGAACAAAATGAGGGGGTATATTTTGCCATATGAATTATGATTAGTGCTGCAGAAAGAAAAATTAGGGCACATTTTGAGTGACTTCTCAAACCCTCTTCAATTTCATTAAAAAATTCTGACATACAGTCTCCCAAGATGGCCACCAGAGACAAAAGAGCCTAAATGTAGCCCAAATATCACCCAGATGTACCCCAAGTATAGCCCAATGACAGAATGTCCCAGAGTGTTCTAAAGAACAACTAGAACGCTAACAGTCTTACTTATGACAAAAGTATGGCACACCAGAAGCCATCTTGATTGGAATGAAGTGGTAAGTCTGAAAACACTCAATTTAAAAAGGAACAACATGAGGGGGTTAATTTTGCCATAGAAAGTATGATTAGTGCTTCAGAAAGAAAAATTAGGGATCATTTTGAGTGACTTCTCAAATCCTCTTCTATTTCATTAAAAAAATTCTGACATGCAGACTGAAACATGCACTTTGAATACCAGCAGCAGACGTCCCTGGTGAGCAGTAGCTTTACTACAGTGATCTAATGTGCAACTAGAGTGCTAACATTCAGAATTTATGGCAAATGTGTGACACATCTGAATGCCTTCTTGATGGAACCAAAGTAAACAAGCATTGAAAATGCAATAGATCTCGCCCTCGTTTAAGTTAAAGCCATTCTGTTTTTTTAATGAGGTGGCTTTTTAGCTTTGCTTTTATTAGTGTTTTTTCAACTTTCATGTAAATAACATGCATCTGTATGCATATAAGTATATGTATGCATGCATTTATGTTTGTATTTATATAGATATACAGATGATATATGTTTATATATGTATGTATATATATATATATTCACTGAAAAAACCATAGGCTATAGACCATATATAGTTAGGAATTAGCATTTACAAAACCTTGAAAATTCACTGAAAAAACCATAGGTTATAGACCATATATAGTTAGGAATTAGCATTTACAAAACCTTGAAAATTCACTGAAAAAACCATAGGTTATAGACCATATATAGTTAGGAATTAGCATTTACAAAACCTTGGAAATTCACTGAAAAAAACATAGGTTATAGACCATATATAGTTAGGAATTCGCATTTACAAAACCTTATTTTACTCACACAAAACCATTGAAATTCCATATATAGTTAGTTGCACTAACTATATATCGCGCACCCGCAATCCACTGCTGATGATGTCACATATTACATCATTCATGACATGGTCAGTGACATCACTGATGACATCACTGATGACATCTCAAATGACATCACTGATGACATCACTGATGACAACATCCAGTGACTGTATGTTTCTGTAAAGTTAAAATATGTCTTACATATTGAAGAATGAGTGGATGTATAAGTGTCTGGATGAAGGATTTAGTAGGTGCATGACTGACTGTATGAGTGAGTGATTAAATGTGTCTCACTGAGTGCATGGGTTAGTGACTAAACTGTCTTAATTTGTGCATCATTATGTCTGTTGTTCTGTAAACTGTTGCATGTGTTGATAAGTAGCTATATGAGTAACTATATGGGTTATTGATTGGTTGCCCAAGTATTTGTATGGGAGACTGGGTGTGTGTGTGGGTGGCTGGGAGGTGTATGACTCTGTGCATAGATGTGTGAGCAGTTGATTCACTAGATGTATGGTTTCAAAAGTGCATGTGGAAACAGCTGTATGGGCGGTTGACTGTGTGCATGAGTGTATTGGTGAGTGAATGGATATCTCAGTGCTACATGTCAAAGTAAGTACATATGTAAAACACAGTACATGTGAGAGTTGACATATATAAATAACTGTGCATAAGAGCCAGTGAATGTGTGAGTGGCTGTATGGATCATTGTGAACTTGTATCAGGGATTGTATAAGAGAGTAAATATGTGTTAGTATATGTTTGAATAAGTAAAGTTTGTATAACTGTATAGTTGAGAAAATGGAGGTGTGATTGATTCTTTGCATGACTGACTAGGTGTGTGAGTAACTCCATGGATGAGTGACAGTCTGTGAGTGTCTGTTTACACTGATTGTATCTAAGGTTATATTAGAGTCTGAAGAGGTCCATCGTATTATCACATGAATGATATCATCAGTGATGTGATCAGTAATGTCAAATGAGATGTCATCAGTGATGTCATCAGTGATGTCATTTGAGATGTCATCAGTGATGTCATTTGAGATGTCATCAGTGATGTCATCAGTGATGTCACTGACCATGTCATGAATGATGTAATATGTGACATCATCAGCAGTGGATTGCGGGTGCGCGATATATAGTTAGTGCAACTAACTATATATGGAATTTCAATGGTTTTGTGTGAGTAAAATAAGGTTTTGTAAATGCGAATTCCTAACTATATATGGTCTATAACCTATGTTTTTTTCAGTGAATATATATATATATATATATATATATATATATATTACCTACTGGCGGTCGCCAGTAGGTAGTTATAGTTAGGATTTTTTTCAATGTTAAATCTCAAAATTCTATTTGGAATAACTTTGGCACCGGTTGACGAATCTGCCTGAAAATTTTCTGAAAATGGCCTCGTCGAGCTCCGGTCCTTCCTTGAAAGTTTGGGGGGGATACGTCAAGCGGGGGCCGAGATAAAAGGGGGGTCCCAAAACGCGTTTTCCCCATGTTAATTTCCATAGGGCGGTCGATTTCACTTTTAACCCGAACGGCTGAATGGATTTCCACCAAATTTGGCAAAATTGTAGGGATTGGTAGCCTGATGTGCCTTTGCTATGTCTCAAGATATGTGCTGCAGTGGATTTTGAGTAATTTAGGTTACAAAATATATATATATCTATAGCAGCGCACCGGTGCGCGCACCAGGGTGCGCTCCGGGCGCGTGACGCGAGGTGCGCATGGAAAGCTGATTGGCTCTCGGGTGTCTGTAAACATTCGAAACAGTCCAGAGCGGCCGCCATCTTGTGTCTCGGTAAAATCGAGACATAAGAGGTGGCTAAAACAAAGGGGGAACTGACCATAAGGCGTCAGGGATAGACCCCTTTGACCCCCTAGGTTTGATGTGGGGGCTATAAAAGGGCCCCGCGGGGCATTTAAAATATTTTTTTTTTTTCGTTTTGCGCGGGGGAAGCGCCCGGTGCGCGCACCAGGTAGCGCACCGGGGAGCGTAAAATGAGGGAAAAAGATGACAGAGTTTTTAAAAAAATGAAGTTTTTATTTAGAAATTGGAGGTAGTTCTAAAAAGAACTTTTTTTTTTCTTCTTTTTGTTGTTTTATATTTTTTTTGTGTTTTTTGAACTTTTTGAACTTTTTTTGGCTTTTCAAAACAGTTTTATATTTTTTTTGTATTTTTTTAGGGGGAGAAACAAAAAAAGGGAATTGAAACTGGCTCAAGTGGAGCAAAAAAACAAAAAACCCAAAAAATTACTTCTTTTTGGGGCACTTGTGATTATCACCTGCAAGGACGATGAGCTTAACGCTTTTTTCGCCATAGGCGATAAGCTTGCCACATGCAGAACAAGTGATTTTAAAATCAGCAAATCTCGGCTGAATGCAAGGCATCACCTCGGATGTTTCTGGTTCTGATGAGGTGGGTTGGTTTCTTTGGGAGGGGGTCCTTGATGACTGGGGGAGGTTACTGGCCAGTTCCCTGAACTCTGCACAAGAGTAGTTGTTTGGGTGCTTTCTGGTCATGTGCCGAATCATGGTATAGTTACCAAAAGAATATTTTTTGTTTGGGTTGCCCCGTGAAAGTTCATCATTGCAGATGAGGCAAGTCACCTTGGGCGCATTCACCTTTTTTTTCCCCTCTGGGATTGAAAAAAACTGCCATACAATGTGTGGTTTGGGTTTGTAAGGTGTATTTTCTTCTGGCAGCCATCTTCTTCTCCCCTCCTCCTCTTCCTCTTCCTCCTCCTCCTGTTCTTGACGACCAATATAATTTGGAGCTGGTCCTTTTGGTGGTTGTGGTGGTGGTGGTGGGGCAGATGCACCAGCTGATGCTACTACTGAAGCCATTATTTGGAGCAAAAAAGTAGAGAGAGCAACAAACAGGTCTTCCTCAGTCAAAGGACAAAGTCAGAATAAGCAAAAAAGGTGGGGTCTTTCATCATTTAGAAAAAAAAACTGTCCTGAACCAATGAGAAGTGTTATTTTCAGGTCACAAGACCAGGGGCTTCATCATTATGAAACTAAAACTGTTATGAACCAATGAAAAGTGTTATTTTCTGCTCACATGACCCGACGCGCTTACGCTACGCGCCCGGGGGCGCGCAGCGTAAGCGCGTCGGAAGTTTACGTTTTGCGATCGTATTCGCTCGAGTACTTCCGGGTGCGCTTACGCCGTGCGTATCACGCGGTCGCGGTTACGCGATACGTCACGATCATGTTTTCACGATCATGTTTTCGTTTGCGATATTGGCGCTCACGGGACGCTCCGGGGGCGCTTTTCGGAAATACGTTTTTTGGGGCGCACTCCGGGGCGCGCTCTGGGAGCGCTCCCCCCAAAAATTAAAAAAAAAAAAATGGGATAATTGTAGGGACAGGTAGCCCTATTCTGAAGTGGTTTGTAAAAAAATTAACTTTATAAAAATATGTATTGTGCTACATTGGGCTTAATATATGTTAGAGCCAAAATGTAGCCCAAATGTAGCCCAAAATAGCCCAATGTAGCCCAAAGATGGCCACCAGAGACCAAAAATTGTAAATGTAGCCCAAATTTCAACTAGATGTAGCCCAACTGTAGCCCAATGACAGAATGTACCAGAGTGTTAAAAAGAACAACTAGAGTGCTAACAGTCTTATTTATAAAGTGAAACTTATAGTTAGGAATTAGCATTAACAAAACCTATGAAATTCACTGAAAAAACCATAGGTTTCACACCAGTTATAGTTAGGAATTAGCATTTAAAAAACCTATGAAATTCACTGAAAAAACCATAGGTTTCACACCGGTTATAGTTAGGAATTAGCATTTAAAAAACCTATTAAATTCACTGAAAAAACCATAGGTTTCACACCAGTTATAGTTAGCTGGAAATTTTACTGATATAAAACCATTGAAATTCCCACGTTATAGTTAGTCGGACTCACTATAACTTGCGCGTGCAATGCACTGCTGATGACATCACATATTACATCACTCATGACATGGTGAGTGACATCACTCATGACATCACTGATGACACCATCCTTGTGACACAGTGACAGACCTCCTCTCAGTGTAAAGTAACCCTTGAGACACATATTCAAAAATAGAAACTGAAATTTTTAAAAAATGGACATACCTATATCAGTTACAACAAGCAATTCTGTACTTCCACTATCTATATACACATCCACTCATTCACCAACAGTTCTATATAGTCACTCATACATATAATCACTCATCATATGAAGAGAAACACCTATACATCCTGTTACACACCGACATTCATCCAAAAGTTACTCACACACATATTCACACGTGCAAATAAACTATTGAACAACCATTTATTTGAATATAGAGTTATACACACACTTCCACCTTACTTCTATTGAAAATTACACATATTTATTCTCTTAAACAATCACTTATAGAAACACATACTTATTTAAACAGGAACTCTTACAATCTCTTACTCTCACATATACTCACTTATATACATCAATATTCATATATACTAGATTAAAACATATGTAGTTACTGATAAAGACACTAGTGAGACAGTCATTCACTCACTAACGAACACATATAGACACTCATCCACCCATACAGTCCTGTACATATGCTGTCTTCAAAACACATACAAACAAAGAGTCAGTCACTCATGCATCTATGTGCTAAGTAATACCCCCACCAAACCATATAGACACTCAAACTGATACTAATAAAAATATCAAATAACCCATATACATACGCATGTAGCTACTTATCAACACATGTAGCCACTTATACACAAAGTGAAACACTAATATATGTATTTAAATATTTAAACATAACTCATTAATATTTATTTTTCAGAAAGACACATATTCACTGGATGGTGTCATCAGTGATGTCATGAGTGATGTCACTCACCATGTCATGAGTGATGTAATATGTGATGTCATCAGCAGTGCATTGCACGCGCAAGTTATAGTGAGTCCGACTAACTATAACGTGGGAATTTCAATGGTTTTATATCAGTAAAATTTCCAGCTAACTATAACTGGTGTGAAACCTATGGTTTTTTCAGTGAATTTAATAGGTTTTTTAAATGCTAATTCCTAACTATAACCGGTGTGAAACCTATGGTTTTTTCAGTGAATATATATATATATATATATATATATATATATATATATATATATATATATTACCTACTGGCCGTCGCCAGTAGGTATATATAGGTAGGATTTTTTTGAATAGGGATTTCTGAAAATTCAATGTTGAATAACTTTGGCGTTGATGGACGGAATTGGCTGAAATTTACAGGAAAATGGCACATTTTGTTTCTGAGCGTCCCCTGAAAGTTTGGGGGGGTTTCGTCAAGCAGGGGCCGAGAAAAAAGGGGGGTCCCAAAACGTGTTTTTAACATTGAGTTTTCCATAGGGCGGTTGGACTCACTTTTAGCTTGAATGGCTGAATGGATTTCTATGAAACTTGGCAAAATTGTAGAGACTGTTTGCCCGATGTGCCTTTGCTATGTCTCAAGATATGTGCTCCAGTGGATTTCGAGAAATTAACGTTCAAAAAATATATATATCTATGACAGCGTCCCGGTTAGCGCCCCGGTTCGCGTACCAGACGCGTAACGGAACTTCACGAGGAGAAGCGGATTGGCTCTCCGGTGACTCTCAACATTCTAAACAGTCCAGAGCGGCCGCCATCTTGTCTCTCGGTAGGATCGAGAGACAAGAGGTGAAAATAAACGAAGGGGGAAATGAATGAAAGGGGCAAGGTAGACCTCTCCTGACCCCTTAGGATTGATATGGGGGCTATTAAAGGGCCCCGCGGGGCAAAAAAATAAAACAAATTTTTTTTCGATTTTTTTCGCGGTGGAAGTGCTACCCGGTACGCGAACCGGGTAGCTCACCGGTAGCGTAACGGGAGTCCGCCATCTTGTGTTTCGGACGAATTTATTCACAAGACGGAGGATAAACAATGTTGGGAATGGGTATAAGGGGGCACGGGAGATATATCCTGACCCCCTAGGTTTTCTGAGGGTGGCTGAGGAGGCCCATATATGTAAAAAAACCCACCCTTTTTTTTCAAATTTTCGCACGGTTAGCGCCCGGTCCGCGCACCGGGTAGCGTTCCGGAAAGCGTAACAAGGGGAAAACCAAGGGAAATAGTAAAATAATATTTTAGAGTGCTTTGAGGTAGAGTAGCTCTGAATAGAGCTGTTGTGTTGTGTGGGTGATGTAAGTACCAACATGTAGGTACCAATGAAGAGTCTAAAATTCAATGTACACTGTCTCCTCTGTAGATATTTTGTATGTTCTAATATGGGTTATTTAAATGTAAATGTGTGGAAAAGCACTTCATGCTTTAAAGCAATTGTATTTTTGAACTGATTGTTCTTTCCTCTTAGTCCTCCTCTTTGTTTTTTTTTTCCCCACACTCTTCTTCAGCATGATAGTTGATAAATTCGTTCCCTCAAAAAATGTATATACATAAAAAAATTATATTAAATACATATAACATATATTTTTCCTTTAAAAGAAGAATACATTTTACAGCTTTTGATATTTGCTATTAAAAAACCATTGAAATTCACTGAAAAAACCATAGGTTATAGACCATATATAGTTAGGAATTAGCATTTACAAAACCTTGAAAATTCACTGAAAAAACCATAGGTTATAGACCTATATTGTTAGGAATTAGCATTTACAAAACCTTATTTTACTCACACAAAACCATTGAAATTCGCATATATAGTTAGTTGCACTAACTATAAATCGCGCACCCGCAATCCACTGCTGATCATGTCACATATTACATCATTCATGACATGGTCAGTGACATCACTGATGACATCACTGATGACATCTCAAATGACATCACTGATGACATCACTGATGACAACATCCAGTGACTGTATGTTTCTGTAAAGTTAAAATATGTCTTACATATTGAAGAATGAGTGGATGTATAAGTGTCTGGATGAAGGATTTAGTAGGTGCATGACTGACTGTATGAGTGAGTGATTAAATGTGTCTCACTGAGTGCATGGGTTAGTGACTAAACTGTCTTAATTTGTGCATCATTATGTCTGTTGTTCTGTAAACTGCTGCATGTGTTGATCAGTAGCTATATGAGTAACTATATGGGTTATTGATTGGTTGCCCAAGTATTTGTATGGGAGACTGAGTATGTGTGTGGGTGGCTGGGAGGTCTATGACTCTGTGCATAGATGTGTGAGCAGTTGATTCACTAGATGTATGGGTTCAAAAGTGCATGTGGAAACAGCTGTATGGGCGGTTGACTGTGTGCATGAGTGTATTGGTGAGTGAATGGATATCTCAGTGCTACATGTCAAAGTAAGTACATATGTAAAACACAGTACATGTGATCGTTGACATATATAAATAACTGTGCATAAGAGCTAGTGAATGTGTGAGTGGCTGTATGGATCATTGTGAACTTGTATCAGGGAATGTATAAGAGAGTAAATATGTGTTAGTATATGTTTGAATAAGTAAAGTGTGTATAACTGTATAGTTGAGGAAATGGAGGTGTGATTGATTCTTTGCATGACTGACTAGGTGTGTGAGTAACTCCATGGATGAGTGACAGTCTGCGAGTGTCTGTTTACACTGAGTGTATCTAAGGTTATATTAGAGTCTGAAGAGGTTCATCGTATTATCACATGAATGATGTCATCAGTGATGTGATCAGTAATGTCAAATGAGATGTCATCAGTGATGTCATCAGTGATGTCATTTGAGATGTCATCAGTGATGTCATTTGAAATGTCATCAGTGATGTCATTTGAGATGTCATCAGTGATGTCATCAGTGATGTCACTGACCATGTCATGAATGATGTAATATGTGACATGATCAGCAGTGGATTGCGGGTGCGCGATATATAGTTAGTGCAACTAACTATATATGCGAATTTCAATGGTTTTGTGTGAGTAAAATAAGGTTTTGTAAATGCTAATTCCTAACAATATATGGTCTATAACCTATGGTTTTTTCAGTGAATTTTCAAGGTTTTGTAAATGCTAATTCCTAACTATATATGGTCTATAACCTATGGTTTTTTCAGTGAATATATATATATATATATATATATATATATATATATATATCACACATGGTTTGCCGACTTCAACTTCCACTCACAGCGTCGATAAAATATCAGCACGAACTCCACTTCAGGTTAGCAAAAAAGTATTTTATTCACTGGGAACTTGTCATTACGCATTTCAGCTGCCTCAGCAGCCTTGATCACATAGTGGAATGAATGTTTTCCATTGTTTTTTAGTACCACCCATATTGTCACGTGACCCCCACATAGATATAGAAGATGTACTTCCAATAAAGTGTCGAGTGTTTGCGTAAATAATTTGAATAAATAAACATAGATGCACATTTAACCAGGCTAATAATTTCTAAAAACACATAATGTGAAAATTTAAATACCAGCCGGTATAAATTACTTATCCTGTTAAAATGTAATCTCGTTAAAAAACAACACATTAACCTAAAGCATGTCTTACAGCATATATGCCTTTGTCAAAATGAAAACATGGTTAAAAAGTAAATATATATTATGCGATAAATTCATGATATACCTCATGCTTCCTACATAGTCAATATTCACAGCATAAATGCTTATTGCGAGCCTTATACTCGACATATGATGGTGTTCTTGAATTTTAGATACCCAGTGTACAGTCCGATAAACACAAGGTTAACAGTTATTTCTTATTTCTTAATTGTTATTTCTTCTTTTTATTTCTTTGACCTCAGCAATGTAATGACATGACTGTATGTATTATTGATCCACACTTGCTTTCTTTTTTTCTTTATTGTCTAATAAAAACAATTTGAACACAAAAAAACCAGTGTTTAACGATTGGATAGGTTCTTGACATTTCAGTTTGGTATAGTCACATGTGATGGCAAAAAATGTGAATCAGCATACATGTAGTGTATGTTGTACGAAGTCTGCAATGGATGTGGTAAGTCGTTTTATACTGGCATAAAATGCATCTTCTTTGGATAACCTACCATCATTCATTAATGCTGCTTCTTAATTTAATTCTGTCAAAATTGTCTATAATTAGATATTATCATGATAAAACCTATCATTTTCATGGGTAACATGATCGCAATAAATGAATTTATAAAGAGAATATATATATGTGTTTTCATTGGGTATGGCTGTTAGGATGTGACTTCGTATAAGCAGGATAAAGCCATGGATATTGTGCAAATATAGCAATAGAAAATGCAAAGTGATTTAAAGTGCATTGAGTGTTTAAAGCATAAATACCTATATTTAGTTCTACAATCACTTCTAAAAAAACACTTCTAATAAAACGGTATATTTTTGGGGGGGTTTTGTTTATATAAAAGGATTATCTTTAAAATCAATGTTGGTGAGCTAAAGATGGTATATATATTCTTAATATTGATCATGAGACTCAGACTGAACAAACTGTTCTATCTACCCTTCAACCGTATCTAAATTTCATTTAAGTGCCAAGGTAAATATTGATGGTAAAGGAGCTGCATATCTGATTAGTTATGAAAGATAGTAATGCAGATCTTCAGTGGTATTGAGGCCATTGGGGGTCTTACTGTCAAACTCCAGTATCATGTGTGTTTCCAATCGTCTCAATTTCAGTTCTCTGTTACCACCACGAGAGAGTACAGGAATTGCAGCTACCACATAATATTTCAAGTAGCTAAGGTAATTGTTGTGCATGGCCTAAAATGGCGTGCTACTGGGTAGTTGTCTTTATTTACAAAAGCACGCTGTAAAATGCGAGTGTACACCGGGAGTTTTGTGCTCCCTACATAATTTAAACTGCAAGTACATGTGAGAACATATACGGCGTACTCAGTGCGACAAGTACAGTGCCCTCTTATTTCTCGTGGCTGTGTACTGAATGGGACAGTATAATGAGTGGTATTGCTGCCAAATTTACATGCTCTACATGTAGAGCATTTAAAAAAACCTCTCTTGGGTTTCAACCATGTCGTAGCCAGAGCGAGCTCTGGACTATTCTTAACTAATTCTGTCCTCATGGATCTGGCTCTCCTGAATGTAAGTGTTGGAACCATAGGTAAGATTGGTGCTAATACCCCATCTGTCTGCAAAATGGGCCAATTTTTCTTGATTATGGCATGTACTTGTCTTTGTTGCTGACTGTAGGGGGTGATTAGACGGGGTGCAGCAGAATCTTCCTCGCTAGTGTCATTACTATCTTGTACTTCAGGTCTAGTGTCAAAGCGAGAAACTCTCGACCGAAGTGGAGCTTTATGAATGGCTTCTTTGAGTAATGTATCATTGTATCCCCTCACTTTGAATCTTTCTAGCACTGCCTGTGCACATTTCTCATATTCTTTTTCCGGGCTGCAGATTCTTTTTAACTGTAGGAGAACTCCATACGGGATACTTGCTATTAGATGTTTTGGGTGGAAGCTGGTGGCATGCAATGTGCAATTGCCTGCTGTTGGCTTTCTCTGGAGTGTTGTGTGTATTTTATTGGCTGCTATATATACAGTGGAATCCAAAAAATCAACCTTGGCTTTGTCTATATGTGATGTCAATTTCAGATTACTATCATTGATGTTAATTTCAGAAATGAATAGTTCTGCACTGTTGATATCTCCATCCCATATAATAAAGACATCATCAATATAGCGATACCAATTAACAACATGTCTGTCCACCATTTGTTTGTATTTCCCCCTGAGAAGCTGCTCCTCCCACCAGCCAACTTGTAAACACGCATAGTTGGGGGAGAAGCAGGCTCCCATGGCAACTCCTCTCGACTGTTTATAGACGTGTTTGTCAATCATGAAATAGTTGTTAAAAAGGCACCATTTGATTAATTCTAACAACATAATGTTATGATTGTAACAGTTCAGAGGCCTATTATCCAAAAAATGCTTGATAGCTTCTAACCCCCTTTGATGCTCTATGCTAGTATAGAGCGATTTAATGTTTAAAACAATCATTAGGTATTGTTCCTTCCAGGCTGTGTGATTTAGTTTTTGTAAAAAATCACCTGTATCTTTATTAAAGGTGGGGAGCTTCTGGACATGAGATTGGAGGAAATAATCTATATAGCGGCTGATGTTTTCACACATTCCTACTATAGCCGATATTATGGGTCTCCCAGGCACAGAGGTCGTCTCTTTATGTATCTTCGGAATCAGGTACATAATGGGCATCACAGGGAATTCTTTATATAGAAAGTAATATTCTTGGTTGGAAATGAGTCCCTGTCTTTTGTAGTACATTAGCATTTTCTTCACAGTATCCTTGGATTTGGTGTACTCTGTTAGAGAAGATTTGGTGTAACAGGTAGTATCATTTAATTGTCGAAAAGCATCCTTTTTGTAGTCATTGCGGGGCCAAATCACCAAGTTGCCCCCTTTATCTGATTTGTTTATGATAATCTCTTGATTGTTTTTGAGTTTGGTGATGAGTTTTTCATATTCTTTCTCTTTCATCCTATGCTTTTTGCGCTTGTTATTGATCTTATGGTATAGGTCTTTGAGATCTTCAACAGTTCTTTCATGGAAGATATCTATTGCGTCCATTGGCATCATAGGGCAACACGTTGGTTTGTTCTTAAAGGGCCTCATACCTGCACTTGGTTCTATAAGGTTTAGTGTGTTGATTCTGTCTTGTGTTGAAATGACATCTGTGTTATCTGGCATCGTGGTATTATGTGTCCTCAATTCATGCAAAGTGGACAAAATCCCAGCATCTGATGCTTCCAGATTAACCGTAGTATTGTCTTTTCTTGAAACATCATTGGCATTGGTCTGGTATGTGGAACTATCTTTGATGGTAAAAAACTTTTTTAATTGTAATTTTCCTATATATGAGAAGATGTCCACTCTTGTTTTGCTGTAGCTAAAGTTACTTTCTGGGCAAAAAGAAAGCCCAAGGGCCAAAAGTTGGTTTTCAGCTTTACTCAGAGTAACTGAGTACAAGTTAATGATGGTGTTATCATTTGGCATCTGCGCCATTGTCCTCTCTTTGGTTTTGCACCTTCGGGTTTTGTGTCTGGCTTTACGCCCTTTATTTCTTCTGGTCCGGATTGTTTGCCTGGATTTCGCGGTCTCAGGGTCTGCCGCCGGTCGTATTCTAAAAAATTGAGCTCCTCTCCTGGTTTTAGTAAATTACTCTCCTCATTCATATTGCGTGGATTGTAATTTCCTTCCTCTGATCCGCTTTCACTGGCAAGAGACACTATGTCTGAGGCTTATGATTCTGCATGATTTGATGTCATATTTGTCTCTACTATCGGTCCTCTTGTTGTTCTTGATGTTTCCTGTAGGCGCAATTTCCTTGCATTTTCATATCTCCTGGCAACTGTAAAAATCTGCCCTTGATCATAGTCGTCTTTGTCTCGTGCAAATTTGTGGACCTTTCTTAGTTTGATTTTTTTTTCTGTTTTTTTTATTCTCTCTTGAATTTATTTTTTTGTTTTTGATATATATTTAGTTTGCTCCAATTTGCTAATCTGTTCATTTAATTGAGTAATTTCCATAAGCAAAGCATCTCGATCTATTTTGGCATACCTAACTAGGATTTTCACAAGATTCATTGATGCAGCCAGGTTAGCATTTCCGGGTTGGGATTTTCAAAACTTGGTGCTAATAATATTCTTAAACCTCTTGGAATGCGACCAGCTTCTATATACTTTTCTAAGGATTTTTGATCCCATCACTTAGTCATTTCCACTCTTTGGCATTTTTCTAAAGATTTCAATAACGATTTACTATCCCCTTCCATTGCACTTGTGTATTCTTTCTGTATACGTTTTGTGACGTTTGGAAGGTTTTTAAACAATTCTTTAGCCTTAGCCTCACGCTCTCGTAATGCATTTTCCGACATGTTACTGTTATGTGAAGGTGGCGCACGAGTTGCTCAATACAAATCTTCTAAGTGTTGCCACTGAATATCACACCAACCGTTACCTCCCCACCAGCGTTCTCACAGCGTTAATGCTTACTCACCACGGCATAGGCCGTTCTAGGCGCGTCCTCCGACCCAGCCTTTTCCCGTCTCGTGGACGGCGACGATTATGTATATATATATCTATACTCCTATTATAAAGAGAAAACTGTGTCTTTTGAGCCAGGTAAACTCAAAAAGTACACCATCAATCGCAACGACCAATACAGCGTTGGAAAGGGGAGGTCCAGGAGATGGACATAGGCTATATAAAAATAAAAATAAAACGTAATTAAAAAAATTACCATTAAAAAAAAGTAGTCCCTTGAAAGTAGCGCCGGCCGCGAGGTGCGTCATGACATCAGGAGCGAGGGGAGGAGTGGCGTACACTGACGTCCGAGCATTGATTGGAAAGAGCGGAGACTGGAGGACTGGTGAGACGTGATTGGAGCAATCGAGAAGCGAAGAAAGGGGGACCCGATAAATGAGAGACGTGTGGCGAGTAGCAGAGAGGGTCAGGAAAGGGGTCACTCACTTGTGTGATAGTCACAAGGCAACAGCGCTAGGAAGGGGGCGGAGTGACGTGATGCTGAGGCGGCCAGGGAGCAGATATTGAGGTACAAAGACTGAGCGCACGGGAAGGGGTGTTGTGACAAGGAGTAGTAGATGCCGCATGGAAAGGGAACAGGTGACAAGGTGTAGTAGATGCCGCATGGGAAGGGGTGCTGTTACAAGGTGTAGTAGATGCCGCGTGGGAAAGGAACAGGTATGATGTATACAGCCAGCTGGAGCGCACGGGATATGGCAGAAGGCTTGAGAGGGCTGGTATGCGTAGAGAGAACCAAATAGCGGCTTTTGCAGTACGATCATCCTTCAGCACAGTCAGAAAGTCAGTGAGCAAACTAACAAGAGTGAATATGATGCAGATGTATCTACAGAAGTCGAAAGAATGCTGCCCTAGCATCTAAAAAGGTGACCAAGAGGTGGAAAAGTGGGCTCTTATGCAAACCCAAAACATGGTCTGAAAGAAAAGGTTTAAATACACCCAGACCCTAACCGATCCCTTTTTCTATGTGCAGGCGGGGGCTCTGAAGCCTAATTGCTCCCGGACAATGTCGGGACGGGCTGCTAGTATATATATATATCTCAGTAAGGTTTGTCCTTCATTCAAGCCGCACTCGGAGACAGTTCTACTTTCCCCAAGAAGCTTTTTATTTCAGGTCAGGCAGTACATTTCCCAGTAAATAAAAGCATTTCACCACAGCCCAACGCGTTTCGAGTTGCCCTCTTCTTCCAGGGGCCATGCAGTGGAAAAGCGCACAATCGGCTTTACCTGTCTGTTAAGCATTATCGTGTGCCCTGATTGCCTAACTCCAAATGACAATACACGTTTCTTTCTGGGACGTGAAGTCCTGAATAATTCCTTCAAATGGATGCGCTTTTGAAATCATTGCTAGTTCAGGCTCTCCATTAGCCCCAGAAAATGTAATGTCATTAATCCTTTGAACTGTATCCCACATATGGAGCTCCTCGTTCCAGGAATTTTGTGGCCCCCTTCATCTGGGATGGTGCAGGCTCAGCAGCAGGACTCCCGCTAGATATCCCTCTCAGTGGCGTTTGTCCTGCTTTCAAGCCGCACTCAGAGACAGTTCATTTGAGATGTCATCTGTGATGTCATCAGTGATGTCATCAGTGATGTCACTGACCATGTCATGAATGATGTAATATGTGTCACCATCAGCAGTGCATTGCGGGGGCGCAAGTTATTGTTAGCTGAACTAACTATAACGATATTATAAGACAATGGTCCAAAGATTATTATTTCACAGTGTCACAATTAGTCAACAATTTCAAAATTCATTGGTAGAGTATAATAATCTACTCTTGATCCATAGATTGGACAACTCACAACGCAAAAGCAAAACGAATATTCAGTGGCGATATATTCATTTTTCTACCACTCTTGAATGATGTAAATGATTATTACAATACATCTGGGTCATATTGGTTGCCCCAAGAGGAGCGTGCAAAAATAGAAAGATGTGATAACGTTTTGTGATAAGGAAAGAAAGGAATTGGCGAAGAATTGCAAAGATAAGGGACATAAAAACACAGTTATTTTATTATACACAAGGATCCATAATCATCCCTATACTAGGACCTGGCCTTTCATCAGTCCGACCTTAATTATAAAGTCATTAGGAAACCTATATTGGTGATTATGGTGCACAAGAGAGTAACAATATATAGGTCCAGGTCAAGATTAAATGAGCGTCGACGTTTCGACTCGGCGTCGGGCCTCTTGGTGAGTTAAGCCTGGGTCTTGCGAGTCTTCATCAGGACTGTAACGGGCAACCGTATACCGTTGGGTGACCCCTAACGGTGAAGACGACTCAGATATGCTTTTCTTTTTTATTTTCTTGATCAATGAATGAAGGGTCCTCCTTGTTGTTCTTGTGACAAGCGGAGGACCAGCTCTGAAGTTATTCAATCAGAATTTTTTCTTGCATAGCGAATCCCTGTATTTGTCAGTGGTGTCGAGTATTCAAAATCCTAATTATCTCTTCAGCAAAGTGTAGTTAATTCAAAGCGTCCCTTCTAGCTAGTGCCGATCATATCTTTATGGCTAATTTTTATCAAAGAATCCAAAACAGGGGGGAGAACGTAATTCATATGGGGGCTTGGGAGGAACTGGTCCTCAAAACGCAATTCAAGAAGGAGATGGATTCTAACATCATTGTTTGGTTTCGTTATATTGACGATTTGTTTATAGTATGGCAAGGCGATAAAGAGTCAGCTGTGAAATTTGTTAGTGCCATCAATATTAACAAGCTTAATCTCAAGTTCACTGTCACCATTAGTCAGACGAGTGTCATGTTTTTGGATACCGAAGTATATATTGACAAGGGTAAGATTGAAACCAGGCTATATAGAAAACAGACTGCTGGCAATACAATATTGCATGCGGCCAGCAGCCACCCTCACCATCTCATAGCCAGTATCCCCTATGGGGAGATGTTGAGATTGCGTAGAGTGTGTAGCACTGAACTAGAACTAGTGGAGGCACAAGCATCCAGTAAGATTAGATTTGTGCAGCGTGGGTACTCTGAAGTTATGATCGACAATGCTATTGCAAAGTCACGCTTGAGGAAGAGACAGGACCTTTTGGCCAAATATGACCAGTCAATCACAAGCGTAGGGGTGCCCAATGAAGCATCTGAAATTAAAAACGAGTTTAGATTCATAACTATATTCAACAAGCAACATCGGGATCTATATCGGATTTTTAATCGGAATTGGGCAATTTTGACAAGCGACCCTATCATAGGTTCGACATTGCCACGCAGAGCCACTCTTACCGTCAATAGAGCACCCTCCATGAGGGACCGATTAGTTGACACTAATCCTGAAATCATGGAAAGGACAACCTGGTTACAAAACAATGGTGGTTTCTTTAAAAGTTTGTAAATCCTGCACACACGGGGTTAATACCGAAACATATAAAGATGGTTTCAGTGATATGAAGCATAAAATTGACAAGGTCCTAACATGTAAATCAGAGCACGCTATATATGTACTCCAGTGTCCTTGCGCCCTCAGGTATGTTGGGAGTACAAAGTTGGAAGTACACAAACGTATCTTACAGCACCTGAGGGCAATATCGAATCAGGACAATACCTACCCGGTGGCGCGCCACTTCAAGGAGCCGCATCAAAGTAACAACAAGGACCTAACATTTTTTGTTATTGATGCTGTCCTTGCAAGCAGGAGAGGAGGCAATAGAGAGGCTGCGCTCCGCAGATTGGAAACAAAATATATACTCCGCTTGGATTCTAAGGCCCCGGGAGGTTTAAATGTCACTGAAGATTTGTACACTGTGTTGGGATGATCGATTGAACAAAAGCTTGCATTTACAATATAATTCCAGTTAGATAACCAATGGTAACTGTGAACTCTTGTACATATATGAAGTTGGTTTTCTCTATGATTTTTAAATGGTTTTATCATTTGGAAGTTATGGTTTTAATCATCTTATGTACTATTTATTATCTTAGGATGTCTTAATCAACAACATCAGGGTTTTATTATTGTAAAGTATAATGATATGCATTTTTAGATCTATTATGATGTGACCCATGTCCTCTTGAAACCTGTGTTGATCCCATCGACATAATGAACTCTGTTGAATAGCGTTATGCTTAACAATCATTAATGATCATTGAAATATTGAGATTCAGTTAATGGACGAGACTGGGCCCAGTCTGACCATGCTGTCCCCATATGTATTGATTCCCGCTGTTTATCAGATATATCTTTAAACACGTATAATGTTTTGCAATACCTATCACTTAGCACAGTATTGCACTTTTTTGCACTCCCTTGTGTATGTTCAGCTGCAGGGATCTGCAGTGGATATTAGAAATGTCATACATTAATCATGATTATTTGGGGATTTATCCCGATATTTCTCAATTCAGCAGACATTCTATATGAATTTGATATATAGTCAGCACTGGACATGTTTACTCAATGGTAAACATGTATTTTACAATGGTTTTAAATGCATTGACGTCTTCTGTACATAAATCAGTATGAATTTAACTTACACAATTAGCCACCTATGAGCATCTAGACCTTATTCCGGCTCAATGGATTTTTTGATGAACCCAAAGCTCTGTATAAATCAGTCATGAAGGGCTTATTTTACATAGTTTGGCTTTTAATGTAATCAATATGTTTTCTATTGCATAAATGTATCTAAAGCCTGCACCGATATTCAAATGTTTCAAAATTCATCGATGTACTGCCCATGCTGTATTGTCTGCTTTCTATGACTATGGGGTTCCCTGTCACGTGCAAGGGGAATCGTGATGTACATAAGGGTGTAATCTGCACTTTCACGTTGTTGTGTGAACAAGGCTCGGGGTTGAGCCGAAACGTTATGGCGACTAGCACGCAACTTTTGAATTAAAGAAAAGCACTAAATCCAAGGTTCGTGTCTGTGCTGCTTGGGAGGGCGCTTGTAGCGAGCGAGCCTGGAGGCGGAAACAGAACTTGCTAATATATATATATATATATATATATATATATATATATATATATACATATATATATATAAAGTTACCTTCTATGGGGGTTAACTGGGGCACTAGACCGAATGGAATATGAAATATACTGCAAATGTACATACATGTAAATATATACAAAACGTACATCAATGTAAATGTACACACTTTATAAGTGGTAGAACAGGAATGTACTCTTGAAATTACGTTGTTCTTATCCACAATGGTTGACCATTACAAGATGACTGCTCTTTGAAATTGTGTAGTTCCACGGGAGTTAACTGGGGCACTAGTCCGATCTGAACTTAAAGTATATTGCTAGCGTATAATCTACACATAATGTACATAAATGTAAAATATACATGCCTCAGAAGTGTTGGAACAGGAATGTACTCTCGAACTGTCGGTGTTCTTTTCCACAATGGTGGAAATTTCGGTAGCAGTTCGGTGAAGACGGGACTCTGTGACGGCCGGTTTTTAACATTGGTTTTAGTGCGCCTTGCACGAACATACAGTCAGCCATCAGAGCTGGTACACACTCAAACCTTAATCTCAAATAATTGTATATTTTGGCAGAACCCCACATCAGGGACATACCGCTAACTACACCTCGATATGTGGTGTTTAATCAAAGGATTGTATTTCTACCCAAATAGATCCTCTCACAGATTCTAAATTTGTCCAGGACCTTCCCAGCCGTCGCCATCCAGACACTGCTTCACTTTATCTCGTATAGAATCCTCATTTCTTATATTCAAGTATCAACTGTAAAGAATACAAAACTCCTGATGAAGGCGATTCGCCGAAACGCGTTTGATCTAGTTTTGTATTGGTCATGAATAATCAGTTGTTGACTTGTGTATCAATATATGTATATAAATTATTGTAATTAGATATATATCTATGTTTAGAATTTTGTATGAATTATGTAAAAGAATATCAATGTTTATTTATTTATAAATATAAAAAAAAGTGTGAAAAGGAGAGAAAAAAATCACGTAATCACTTGTGAGAAGTTTAAAAAAAGAATAATTAAAAAGAAGTTTTATAAATATATAATTCTTGTCACTCCAATCTATCTAATACCAATGTGTGATAGAGTCTATGAATTAAACACATAACCCGGTGTATAGGTTAGTTTAAAAAAAAAACATAAATGTAAAATATACATGCCTCAGAAGTGTTGGAACAGGAATGTACTCTCGAACTGTCGGTGTTCTTTTCCACAATGGTTGGCCACTCTAAGATGGCGGCTCCTCGTAACTGTGAAATCAACAGTACAAAGTTACCTCCTTTATGTTTACAAACCTCTGGGTGATGTGTATACTATGTTTTGACCTACAGGGGTTATTCACGTGTGATCAAGGCAAGATTCATTGCCAAAAAGCGTAGCGTGTTAACTGGGCAATAAACTTGTTATGCTGCAGTATTCCTGAGTGCGTCTCCTTGCTTTGAAGCTAACTGTGGATTAATTAATTAATTTCGGTCGAACTTGAGACGCCACCTGACTGGGGAGAGAGGATCCCGGAAGGACCTCGCTGTTGTTTGGAAAATATATATATATATATATATATATATATATATATATATATATATATATATATATATATATTACCTACTGGCGGTCGCCAGTAGGTAGCTACAGTTAGGACCTTGTTTCTGTGGGATATCCGCAACATTCTATTTAGAATAACTTTGGCACCAGTTGACGAATCTTCACGAAACTCTCAAAGAAGATGGGGTGCTCAGCTCCGCGCCTTACCTGAAAGTTTCGGGGTGATTCGCGAAGCGGGGTCCGAGAAAAAAGGGGGTCCCAAAACATTTATTCCCCATGCACTTTTCCTTAGGGTTCTTTATTTAGGGAAAAGCTAGAGTTTGGTTCGCAGATTACGCTTTTTGTTAAATGGTGTAAATCTGTTCTGTAGTTCTTTAGAAAATCAAAAGTAAAATCATAGATATATCTTGGATGAAATACCATACGCGTACTGTCCCAGGATAGTACGCATTCCATTATGAGCACGAGCTGCATGCTAATTGGCTAAAAACTGTCTGTCAACACTCCAAAGCAGGAAGTGTCGGCAGCCATCTTGTGCCTCAGTAGAACCGAGGCACAAGAAAACATAAAAAGAAAGACAAAAAATGCAAAAAGGGGGGGAGGGTAGAAACACCCTGACCCCCTAGTCCTGCTATTCTTATCATTTTTTTAAATCACGGGGTACGCATAGGTACGCATACCCTGCCGACAAAAAAAATGCCTTTTTTTTAAGCCCCGGGAGGGGCTCTATCCCGGGGCTTATTTTAATAGGGTTGGGGGGGGGCTCTGAGGCCACCCCATTTTAGGGGACAGCCACCCCGGGGCTTCTTTTTTTATGATAGTGAGGAGAGGTCTAGATGCACTCAGATGGTCTCTGTAAATGGTGGATAAGATGCAGTTTTGAAAAAAGCAAAGAAATTATTGGTTGTTTGAAAACATTTAACGCAGAAAACTAGGGTGCAATTTTCTGTTTTTTAAAAGCCTGATATTTATTGGTTAACAAATAGTGATAGAAAAGAACGTTACTTAAGATAAGCTGGTATATTGACAAGTCAAGCACACTTGCTGTTTTGATTTGCAACATTGTTTGATGAACTTTTCACCTGTGTGCTTAGTTAACTGTTCCCTGAAGTGTTTCTATGGTAACAGGCAGAAGGCAGAATGGGGGTAGGGTTGAAAGTTTTGTCAGTTGGAAAGGGTTCAAAAGTTCAAGCAATAGAAAAGTGTGTTTCGTTTTGATTTAATGTGGGAATAAATGTGATTTGTTTTTTATTTGTATATGTGTATAGTTTGAGTGTGTAGATTGACAGGAAAAGTTTGCTATTTGCTATAGGTCTGCCTGACCCCCAAGTGCTGCTCAGGGGGTTTCACAATGATACCCAAGGTGAAAACCTTTTCTTTAAATCATGGGATACGCGTTGGGTATGCGTACGCCGTAAAAAAGTACAAAAAACCCAAAGCATGCTTTATTGTTAATTAGCCTCCGGTGGGGCCAAATCCCGTGGGCAATGTTTTTATTTATAATGGGGGGCCTGCCTCCCCTGGGGCTTTAAAGATATGTATGCGGGGGCTCATAAACCTGTTTGGGGGAGCTGAAACCACCCACATGCCCCGGGGGCCGCCACCTCCCCGGGGCTCTGATATTTAAATTGGGGGTCCGTGATGGACCCCCCAGCCCCGGGGACCACCACCCCAGGGCTTTAGAAATGATCAGAGGGGGGCATCGCCGCCCCCCTCCTGGAGCCTTTGATGGCCCTGGGGACCACCACCCCTGCAGTGTCCCAGGGTGCCTACCCCCGGGACACTGCTGTTTGCCATGGTAGGGCAGGAGCCTCATGGTTCCCGCCCTACCATAGCAAACTGCTTTCCTATTTGGAAGAGAGAGCACGTTAACCTGCTCTCTCTTTCAAATAGGAAAGTACATTGCTTTTCGTCAGGGAGAGCAGCATGTAAGCTGCTCTCCCTGATGAAAAGCAATGCCAGCTCCCGAAGGACGCGGGGAGACGGCTGGGACCGTGGGGGCATTGCGGCTCCCCCCACGGTCCCCAACATTTTATTTGAGCCCCCGAGGATGAGGTTCCCGGGGATAATTAAAATTAGTGATAGGAGAATTTTTTTAACTGTAAATCAACAGTACGCGTACCAAGCATGGCCGTACAACATATGGTGTGAGGTTCCTAAGTTGTACCGTACGCGTACGTAAGCAAGAATAAAAAGAATACAATAATTATGTTTTACAGATATCTATCAAGCTTATGTGTTTAGATGTTGGTTGGTTCTAACAAGAGCATTTCTCTTTATTGTTACTTATAAGTAAGTACCTTTTGCAGAGTCTAAACTTGTTAAAGAGGAGTGTTTTACAGTGTGCTGAACTTTTGACCTATGTGGACAGTTGACTTTTGCATGATGTGTTGGGGGTAGGGTTCAAAGTTATGTGAGTTGGAATGGTTTCAAATGTTCAACTAATAGAAATGTGTGTTTGGTTTTGAATTAATGTGTGAAGCAATTTGATTTGTTAATAATATGTATATATGTGTAAATGTTGGTTTTGCTGCGAACACTGAAATAGAGAGATTCTGTATAGGAATATCTGCTGAGTGACTGGCATTCTTCTTAATCTACAAATCAATTTGAAAGGTGAGTTGATAACTTGTAAGGGAATGTATGTGGTGAATTTTGTTTTGAGTAAGAGTAATGTGCTTATCCTTCTAAAGTGTGTAAAATCACATTCTGAGTTTGTCTGCATTTGGATAACTTTTGTGATAAAACCATTCAGTAAGTTAATGTGTTTAGTGAGTAAGCTTTGTGCAATAAAGTGCAGTACAAAAAAATTTAGAATGTGTGCAGTCACTTTTTCAGTTGTAAAGTAGTTAATACTGTTGATTGTTTAGAGTAAGGCTTGTGCTTTAAATCTACAATTTTCCAGGCAGTATACATACACTATTGAAAATTCTCTGGGATATATTTACAATCCTTTTGTGGTTCTTTGTGCTGCCATTGCGTTACTTTTTTGATGCAATGTTTGCACAAATAATGCAGCACATTGTTTATGTATTTGCAAAATGACTCATGGTTGTACAGTAAAATGCAGTAATTATATTTCTGCAATGTGTGCACCAATGTTAGCCCTTCAAGAGTAATTAATTGTGTTTTTTGTCTAGAATCAGACTTGTGTTTTAAATCTACATTTTCACAGTTAGTAATCATACACTGCTGCATATACTCTGGTGCAGATTTACAAGTCCCTTGTGCCTCATTGTTGTTGTATTGTGTCACTTTTTTGATGTAATGTTGGCACAAAAAATGCATCAATTTGCTTATGTATTTGCAAAATGAGTCAGGGTTGTCCACTGAAATATAGTAGTTATATACATGGAATATGTGCAGTCACTTAACTGTTTGTAGACTAGTAAATGTGTTTTGGTAAAATGCAAGGTGTAATATTTTTTGTCTAGAATCACACTGTGCGTCTGTGTGCATTTAACAATTATTTTTGCCCCTTATTCCACATGCTCCGCTCTTTCTCCTCTACTCCCTCCTCTTTCCTCATACACACCCCTCTCTCCTTATCCTCCTTCGCTCTCCTCACACTCCCCCTCACTCTCATTTTAGTCTCCCTTCTCTCCGCATACTCCTACCTCTCTCCTTAAACTCCCTTCTCTCCCCTCATACTATCCACTCTCCTCATACTCCCCCTCTCCCCTCATAGTCCTCTGTCTCCTCATACTCCCCTCTCTCCTCATATTTCTCCTTTCCTTATACTCCCCCTCTCTCTTCATAACCTCTTCACTCCTCATACTCTCCCATCTCCTCATACTCCCCCTCTATCCTCATAGTACCTCCTCTCTCCTCATACACCCTCTCTCTAGTTATACTCATCTTTTGTCCACATTCCCCTGATTCCTTTCTCATACTCTCCCTTCTCTCCTCATACTTCCACCTCTCTCCTCATACCCTCTTCACTCCTAATACTCCTCCATCTCCTCATACTTCTCCATCTCTCCTAATAGTACCCCTTCTCTTCAAATACCCCCCTCACTTCATATACTTCCCTTTTTTCCACGTTCTCACTTTTTCTTCTCATACTCCCCCTTCGCTCCTCATACATATCCCTCTCTGCGTATAGTCCACTTTTCTCCTCATACTTGCCCCTCTTTTTCATACTCCCCCCTCTCTCCTCATACTCCTCCTCTCTCTCCTCATGCTCCCCCCTCTCTCCTCATATTCGTATTCTCGCTCCTTATACATCCTCCTGTTACCTGATATTCCCCTCTCTCTCCTCATACTCCCCTCTTCTCATATTTCCCCTTCTTACCTCTTACTGTTCCCTCTCTCCTCATTCTCCCTTTCTCCTCATATTCCTCTCTCTCCTCATACACCCCCTCTCTCTTTATATTTATCTTTTCTCCACATTCTCTTCCCTTTTCCCTCTCTCCTCTTACTCTTCCATCTCTCCTCATACCTCCCTCACTCCTCATACTACCCCCATCCCTTCATACTCCTCCCTCTCTTCATATTCCCTCTTTTCCATATACTCCCCCTTCTCTCCTCATAGTCCTCTCTCTCTCCTCCTACTCCCCCTCCCCTCACACTCTCCCTCTCTCTCCTTAGACTCCCCCTCTCTTCTGATATTCCCCCTCTTTCCTCATTTTCACCTCTCTCCACTCATACTCCCCCCTCTTCTCATATTTCCCCCTCTCTCCTCTTACTGTTCCCTCTCTCATCATACTCCCTTTCTCCTCATATATTCCCTTCTCTCCTCATACACCCCCTCTCTCCTTATATTTCTCTTTTCTCCACATTCTCCCACTCTCTCCTCTTACTCCTTCCTCCCTCCTCATACCTCCCTCACTCTTCATATTTCCCGTTCCCTTCATACTCCTCCCTCTCTTCATATTCCCTCTTTTCCACATACTCCCCCTCTCTCCACACACTCTCTGTCTCTCTCCTTATACTCCCCCCTCTCTTCTGATATTACCCCTGTTTCCTCATTCTCAACTCTCTCCTCATACTCCCCCCTGTCCTCATACTCCTCCCTGTCCTCATACTCCTCCTTCGCTCCTTATACTCCTTCTCTCTTTCCTCATACTCCCCCCTCTCTCCTCATATTCCTCCACTCCCTCCTTATACTCCCTCCTCTCTCCTGATATTCCTCTCTCCCCTCATACTCCCCCTCTCCTTATACTTCTCTGTCTCTTACTCTCCCCTCTCTCTTCATACTGCCTTTCTCCTCATATTCCCCCTTTCCTCATACTCCCCGTCTCTGTTGTCATACTCCCCCTTTCTACTCATACTCCTTACTATCTCCTCATTCTCCCCCTCTCTCCTCATACTCCTCCCTGTCCTCATACTCCCTCCTCTCTCCTCTTACTCCTCCCTCTCTCCTCATACCTCCCTCACTCCTCATACTTCCCCAATCCCTTCATACTCCTCCCTCTCTTTATATTCCCTCTTTTCCACATACTCCCCCCACTGTCCTCATACTCGTCCCTCTCTTCTCATACTCCCCTTTGTCCTCATATTCCCCCCTGCCCTCATATTCCCCCCTCCTCATACTTCTTACTGTCTTCTTATAGTACACCCTCTCTCCTTATACACCCCCTGTCTCGTTATATTCCTATTTTCTCCACATTCTTCCCCCTCTCTGTCCATATTCCGTCCTCTCTCCTCTTAGAGACTCTTCTCTACTTACACTCTCCCTTTCTCCTCATACTCGTCCCTCTTTCCACATTCTCCCCCTTCTCTCCTCATACTCCCCATGTCCTCATACTCCCCCCTGTCCTCATACTCCGCCCTCTCTCCTCTTACTCCTCCCTCTCTCCTCATACCTCTCCTTTAACAATTCCCCAGTTACTATACATACACTGCTGCATACACTCTGGGGCAGATTTACTAGCCCCTTGCGCCTCCTTGTTGTTGTTTTATTGTGTCAGTTTTTTTGATGTAATGTTGGCAAAAATAATACAGCAAATTGCATATGTATTTACAACATGAGTCAGGGTTGTCCACTGAAATGTTATAGTTGTATACATGGAATGTGTGAAGTCACTTGACTGTTTTAGACTTGTAAATGTGTTTTGGTAAAATGTAAGGTCTTATATTTTTTGTCTAGAATCAGACTGTGTGTCTGTGTACATTTAGAAATTATGTTGGCTCTTTTTTCACATTCTCCCCCTCTCTCCTCATTCTCCCCCTCTCACCTCCTACACACCCCTCTCTCTTCACACTCCTCCTCTCTATCCTCACACTCTCCCTTCTCTCCTCATACTTCCACCTCTCTCCTCATACCCCCTTCACTCCTCATACTCCTCCATATTCTCATACTCCTCACTTTCTCCTCATATTACCCCTTCTCTTCTAATACACCCCCTCTCTTCTTTCTGCACATTCTCATTGTCTCTTTTTATACTCCCCCTTCTCTTCTCATACATACCCCTCTCTGCTTATACTCCTCTTTTCTCCTCATACTTGTCCCTCTTTTTCATACTCCTCCCTCTCTTCTCATACTCCTCCCCTCTCTCCTCATATTCATCCTCCCTCTCCGTATACTCCCTCCTGTCACCTGATATTCCCCTCTCTCTCCTCATATTCCCCCTCTTCTCATTTTTCCCCCTCTCTCCTCTTATTGTTCCCTCGCTCCTCATATTCCCTTTCTCCTCATATTCCTTTCTCTCCTCATACACCCCCTCTCTCCTTATATTTCTCTTTTCTCCACATTCTCCCCCTCTCTCCTCTTACTCCTCCCTCTCTCATCATATCTCCCTCACTCCTCATACTTCCCCCATCCCTTTTAAACTCCTCCCTCTCTTTATATTTCCTCTTTTCCACATACCCCTATCTCCTCATACTCCTCTCTCTCTCCTCATACTCCCCCCTCTCTCCTCACATTCTCCCTCTCTCTCCTTATACTTCTCCCTCTCTCCTGATATTCCCCTTCTTTCCTCATTCTCACCTCTCTCTCCTCATACTCCTCGCTGTCCTCATACTCCTCCCTGTCCTCATACTCCCCCCTCTCTCCTCTTACTCCTCCCTCTCTCCTCATACACCCCCATCTCCTCATATTCCCCCATGTTCTCATATTCCCCCTCTCCTCATACTTCGTGCTGTCTTCTTATAGTACCCCCTCTCTCCTTATACAACCCCTGTCTCCTAATATTCCTCTTTTCTCCACATTTTCCCCCCTCACTCTTCATATTCCGTCCTCTCTCTTCATACACAGTACTCTCTCCTTATACTCCCCCTTTCTCCTCCTACTCGCCACTCTTTCCACATACTCCCCCTTTTCTCCTCATACTCCTCTCTCTCTCCTCATGCCCCACTATTTTCTTACACTCTCCCTCTCTCCTCTTATACTCCCTCCTCTCTCCTGATATTTCCCCTCTTTCTTCATTCTCCACTGTCTCCTCATACTCCCCCTGCCCTCATACTCGCCCCAGACCTCATACTCCACCCTCTCTCCTCTTATTCCTCCCTCTTCCCTCATACCTCCCCCTAAACAGTTCCCCAGTTACTATACATACATTGCTGCATACACGCTGGGGCAGATTTACAAGCCCCAATGCGCCTCTTTGTTGTTCTATTGTGTAATTTTTTTGATGTAATGTTGGCAAAAATAATGCAGCAAATTGCATATGTATTTGCAAAATGAGTCAGGGTTGTCCACTGAAATGTAGTAGTTGTATATATGGAATGTGTGCAGTCACTTAACTGTTTTAGACTTGTAAATGTGTTTTGGTAAAATGTATGGTCTTTTTTGACTAGAATCAAACTGTGTGTCTGTGTACATTTAGAAATTATATTGGCCCTTTTTTCACATTCTCCCCCACTCTCCTCATACACACTCCTCTCTCCTTATACTCCCCCTCTATCCTCACACTCCTCTCTCTCCTCATACTCTTCCTTCTCTCCTCATACTTCCACCTTTCTCCTCATACCCCCTTCTTTCCTCATACTCCTCCATCTTCTCATACTCCTCGCTCTCTCCTCATAGTACCCCATCCCTTCTAATACACCCCCTCTCTTCTTATACTTCCCTTTTTCTGCACATTCTCACCTTCTCTTTTTATACTCTCCCTTCTCTTCTCATACATGACCCTCTCTGCTTATACTCCTCTTTTCTCCTCATTCTTGCCCCTCTTTTTCATACTCCCCCCCTCTATCCTCATACTCCTCCTCCTCTCTCTCCTCATACTCCCCCCTCCCCCCTCTCTCCTCTTATTTGTCTTCTCTTTCCCTATATTCCCTCCTGTCACCTGATATTCCCCTCTCTCTCATCATACTCCCCAATATTCTCTGTTATTCCCCCCTCTCTCCTCTTACTCTTCACCTCTCCTCATACTCATTTTCTCTTCATATTCCCTTCTCTCCTCATACACCCCCTCTCTCCTTATATTTCTCTTTTCTCCACATTCTCCCCCTCTCTCCTTTTACTCCTCCCTCTCTCCTCATACCTCTCTCACTCCTCATACTTCATCCATCCATTCATACTCCTCCCTCTCTTAATATTCTCTCTTTTCCACATACTCCCCCTCTCTCCTCATACTACTCTCTCTCTCCTCATCCTCCCCCCTCTCTCCTCACACTCTCCCTCTGTCTCCTTATACTCCCCCTCTCTCCTGATATTCCCCCTTTCCTCATGTTTACCTCTCTCTCCTCATACCTCATCCCTGTCCTCATACTCCCCTCTGTCCTCATACTCCCCCTCTCTCTTCGCACTCCTCCCTCTCTCCTCATACTCCCCTTCTCCTCATATTCCCCCTGTCCTCATATTCCCCCCTCTCCTCATACTTCTTACTGTCTTCTTATAGTACCCCCTCTCTCCTTATACACCCCCTGTCTCCTTATATTTCTCTCTCCTCCACATTTTTTCCCCTTACTCTACATATTCCGTCCTCTCTCCTCATACACACTCCTCTCTCCTTATACTCCCCCTTCCTCCTCATACTCGCCCCTCTTTTCACATACTCCCCCTTTTCTCCTCATACTCCTCTCTCTCTCTCTCCTCATATGCCCCCTCTTGCCTCACGGTCTCCTTCTCTTTTCTTATGTGAATGTGTTGTATTTGTATAGCGCGAACAGTAACCCGGAGGCATCCCGGCGCTTGTACTCCTACCACAAGGGAACCCCTCCTGGCTTTTCCTTGTGAGGTGTCCACTCCTGGGCATCCCATGGTGAAACCAGGCATCCCTTGTGCATCGGGGGCCGTTGTGGAGACTAAGCAAGCTATTGCCCAGAGTTGCAGCGTGGGGCCCATGCTTAGATTCGGCACTGAGGCGAGAATATCCGGTCAGAGGAATTTAAGTCCGATCCCGCTGAGGCGGGAATCGAACCCTGGTCCCTGGCCAGCGTTCTGCATCAAGGTCTGCCGCTCTAACCATTGAGCCACACTTCTCCACTTATACTCCCCCTCTCTCCTGATATTCCCCCTCTTTCCTCATTCTCACCTCTCTCTCCTCATACTCCTCCCTGTCCTCATATTCCCCCCTGTCCTCATACTCCCCCCTCCTCTTACTTCTCACTCTCTCCTCATACTCCCCCTTCTTTTCATATTGCCACTGTCCTTATACCCCACCTCTCTGTCCTCATACTCCCTCCTCTCTCCTCATATTCTTTCTCTCTCCTCATTTTCCTCTCTCTTTCCTTATACTGTCCCCTGTCATCATACTCTTCGTTCTCTCCTCTTACTGCTCCCTCTCACCTTATACTCCCCGCTTCTCCTCATATCCCCCCTGTCTTCATACTCCCCCTCTCTGTCTTCATACTCCTCCCTCTCTCCTCATATTCCTCCTCTTTCCTTATTCTCCCCCTCTCTCCTCATACTCCTCCTTCTCTTCATACTCCCTCCTCTCTCCTCTTACTCCTCCCTCTCTCCTCATACCTCCCCCTTTACAATTACCCAGTCAGTATATATACACTGCTGTATACACTCTGGGGCAGATTTACAAGTCCCTTGCGCCTCTTTGTTGTTCTATTGTGTACATATTTGATGTAATGTTGGTAAAAATAATGCAGCAAATTGTATATGTATTTGCAAAATGAGTCAGGCTTGTCCACTGAAATGTAGTAGTTATAAACATGGAAGGTGTGCAGTCACTTAACGGTTTTAGGGCCAGATGTAGGTAAAAAACATTTACCGATTTTAAAATACCGAATTGTACTGATTCGGTATTTCAAAATCGGTAAATGGTATGTAGGTCCCAACATCTGGATTCGTTACCGAATCCTTAACAATTCTTCAATTACCGATTCGGTAAATACCTAATCGGTAATGCCCATTCATTCCTATGGGCTTTGAAGCCCATAGGAATGATTAGGCATTACCGATTCGGTATTTACCGAATCGGTAATTAAAGAATTCACAAGGGTGCAGGGGGTGTCACTTTGACACCCTCTGGCACCCCCAAAACAGGCACAGGTGCCATGTGGCAGGCATACCTGCCCTAAGGGCAGGTCTGCCTGTCACATGACATAGGTGTGCATGCACACATGTGCATGCACACCGGAATCGGTATTTTACCATCAAATTGGTTTTGATGGTAAAATACTGATTCGTTAAGGCTCCTGGGACTCTGAAGAGTCCCACCTACATATGGGTTGCTTCAAATCGGTAAATTTACCGATGTTTTATTTTACAGAATCGGGAACATTACCGAATCGGTAATTTTACCGATTCGGTAAAATATTGCCCCCTACATGGCAAATCTTGAAAACCGGTCGGTAACGGCCGAAAATACCGATTTTCGGCCATTACCGACCGACCTACATCTGGCCCTTAGTCTAGTAAATGTGTTTTGGTAAAATGCATGGTCCTATATTTTTGGTCTAGAATCAGACTGTGCATCTGTGTACATTTAGGAATTATGGTCTGCTCTTTTTCCATATTCTCCCCCCTCTCTCCTCATACTCTCTGCTCTTTCCTCATATACACCCCTCTCTCCTTATACTCCCCCTCTTTGTCTTTCTCCACATACTCTCCCTTCTCTCCTTATACTCCCACCTCTCTCCTCATACTTTTCCCTCTCTCCTTATACTCTCCCCTCTCCTCATATTCATCTTCTCCCCTCATACTCCCCGTCTCTTCATACTCCCCCTCTCCTTATATTTCCACCTCTCATCATACTCTCCCCTCTCTCCTCATACCCCCTTCACTCTTCATACCCCCATCTGCTCATACTCCTCCCTCTCTCCTCATACTCCACCCTCTGTCCCCATACGCAGCCTCTCTCCTTATACTCCCCTTTTCTCCATGTTCTCCCCCCTCTCTTGTCATACTCTCCCCTCTCTTTTTATACACACCTCTCTTTCTTTCTTTTTTTTTGTTCAAAATATTTTTATTGAATTTTTCAAAAAGTGACACAAATAGACAAAACAGAAAAATATACGCAATATCAGTAAATTACAATTAAGTGAATAAGAAAAATTACAAATAGCAGTCATAAATGATTAAAATACAATAAAAAATAGTCTATCATAGGAAAAACTAAACTCAATGAAAGAAGGAGGAAGGGGAAGGGAGGAAGGGGCGGGTAAATAACATATCATAATACAATAGATTTGATAAAAAGAGTTTACCATTAATATAACAAAATTGAATATAGCAATTAATGAATAAAACAATTAACAATGAATAACATGAATCACAGCATTAAATATAAATCAATAGGAGACCAAAAAGATTGATAACAGACTGAATTATGATGAACGCCTTGTAAAGACAATTGAGCACCTCTTCTTGTAAAGATAATCCAAGACCACCAAGCATGAACTGAAAGAGAAGTAGCATCCTTCCAACAAAAAGTGATTGATTTTAACGCAGCTGAAACCAAGAAATTAAATAACTTTGCCTCAGCATCATCAAGAGGGTGCGTTAAAACAAACGATTTGCAAAATAATAATTTATAAGAATGCTCATGGTGGCCCTGTGCAAGGAGCGTAGGTGGTGGCCCCGGAAGAGGGGGTCCGGACGGGGCGGAGCTCAGGAAGGTGTTTTAATATTACACCCAGAAAAGTCGTTAGATGACCAGTACCTGCGGCTGCTCCTACCCTTCCGAATTCGTCTGAGAACGATACAATTTAGGAGGAGGAGGGCATTGTGACACACGACATGAGGGACTGGGCGCACAGACAGCTGCAGTGCCAGGGCCATGACAGGGGCACCGGACCCCCACAGAAAAATAATCGGTGGCTCTTTGCCCAGAAACAGTAATATCGATGCCATATCGAATATGGTGTCTTACACTTGGCGGATGGCCACGTCCGTTGCAGATACTGCATAGCCACCTCGTGACTCAACAAGCGTTTAACTTTTGTCGAAATTTGCTCACATGTGTCTACGGGACGCCCCAGCAGAGGAGTGAGGTGCTCTGGCAGAGCTGGGTGAGTCCCAGTAACGGACAGTAGGACTGCTAGAGAGAGAGATAGCAGCGAGTTCCTTCCCCTGGAGTAACCATAGGTGCTCTCCGCGCTCCACCGGGGCCCGCGCCTGGCTGTGTGAAACTGAAAGCGCTCGGGTTGGCCCGGTCGCTCCCCTGCCCCCCGAGCTCTAGGGGCCCCCAGGAGTCGCTGGGATTTGGAGCCATATTTCAACTGTCTGCCGCTTAATAGAGCAGAAATACCCTTTCTTTCCACCTTTATTGGCACAGGCGGAGCAGGGGGCCTAAAGAAATCAATCACCACCAGTTTACATGGGAGGCCGCGCCCACTGCCACTGACTGGAAGACAGACAGCGGCCTACGAATTGATGGATGCAGCACCGGCAAATTGAATGCGGCGGGCCCCCCTCGGAGAAAGTGTCAGTGATTACGAAATGTAATACTCGGCAATGATTAGGCCTTCCGCTCACTGGCTCAGAGCCATACTCTGCCGCTTATTTTAATGCAAAATAGTACAGCCCCCGACTCCACCTTTATTATAGGCCCTGCAGGCACAGGCGGTGAGGGGCCTAAAGGAAATCAGTGGCCGGCGGCGCTGCCACTGCAAGACAGACAGCGGGCGGCCTACCTCGATGCGGCAAAACTCCCGGCTACAGTAAATTCGCCCCTCCGACCTCAAGCATTAACAGCTACACTCACGCCCAGCTACCTATCTTCATATGACTCGCTTGCTTGCCATGACGCGTCGCGATAGTCAGTCAGTGCCACAAACAGTGTGCAGAAATATCATTATCAATCATCTGAGAGAATGGATGTATTCTGCCCTTACCCGGCAGGTGCGTTCACACTTTTTCACTTTATTCTCAGTCTGAGCTCAGGGGGCGCTCAGCTTTTGTCCGACTCCGACGTCGACGACCACCAAATGGCTGGGCTGTGCAGAGAGAGTCATACGCCACCAGTCCCAACAGTTAGTTATGCACGCGGGGAAGTCAAGTAGCAGGTTAGGTTGAGTCTGCGCGCTGCCGCAGATCACTCTATCCTCAGTGGCATAGCGAAACTTGAGGGGGCCCCCCTGCAAAGCACAATGAGGGGCCCCCCACAGTGGCCCGGCCCACCACCTACCACTTTGCCCCACCGACAAAATAAGCAGCCACTTAAAGCTGTATTTTCAGCACTTATCTGTGCATACTTCGATCAGCAAATACAAATAGAATGCACTTTAATTGCGTTCTAGGGCTGCCTGAATGATGAGATCCATGACTGATAATTAAAGGGAATAAAGACAGAAAAGTCACTTTACAAATGAATACGTACTTTTTTATTTATAACCCTATTTATTGCCAAGACGAGGTCTTTCCAAGCTCTTTAAACACATAGCTGGCAATGCATGTGCCCCCTCCAAAAAACACCCATCCACAGCAGCACAACCTTTTGAATAGCGGAAGAAACAAGACGCCTTTAAATCCGACCCCTAATAGGAGAAGCTCCACAGTAGCACATGCTTGAAAATGCAGGAGGCCTGAGCCTGCAATGGGAGGGGGTTATTGTTAAACAAATAGGCATGTTCATTAAAAAAAATAATCATATCTACAACTACAGGGGGTACAATGAGGTCAGCACACATGCTGCTGGTAGCCCTGTGAGTGGAGATGGGGCAGGGGAAGACTCACCCATCTCGTCCTCATAGCTGCCAAGGTTTCAGATTGCCATGCGTGACATTTTCATAATTTCAGTGTAATTATGAGTGACATTTCAATGACTATGAGGGACACTTTCTTGCGGGCAAAATTAAGCAATGAAGACGATCAACACATGTAAATATCAGAAATAACACCACAAAGAGCGTTCCAATCGAAACACGTCAGTCTTTTGAATAAACTACGGCAACTATATCTCACAATGCAAGCTTTCCTCTGTGTGTGACCACGACGCTTTCGCTCTCTCTATCCCTCTCCCCTCTATCCTTTTATCCCTCTCCTGTCTCTTTTTATCCCTCTCCCCTCTGTCTCTTTGTATCCCTCTCCTCTCTCTCACGTGCTCGCTCTCTATCCCTCTCCTCTGTTATTATCCCTCTCCCCCTCTCGCACGCACTCTCTCTCTATCCCTCTCCTCTCTAACCTTTTATCCCTCTCCTCTCTGTCTCTTTGTATCCCTCTCCCCCTCTTGCACGCTCTCTCTCTCTATCCTTTTATCCTTCTCCTGTCTCTTTTTATCCCTCTCCTCTCTGTCTCATTTTATTCTTCTCCTCTCTCTCATGCGCTTGCTCCCAATCCCTCTCTGTCTTTTTATCCCTCTCTCCCCTCTCGCACGCTCTCTCTCTATCCCTCTCCTCTCTATCCTTTTATCCCTCTCCTCTCTATCCTCTCTAGCCTTTTATCCCTCTCCCCTCTCTGTCTCTTTGTATCCCTCTCCTCTCTCACGCGCTCAATCTCTAGCCCTCTCCTCTCTGTCTTTACCCCTCCCCCCTCTTGCACGCTCTCTCTCTCTATTCTTTTATCCCTCTCCTGTCTCTTTTTATCCCTCTCCTCTCTGTCTCTTTTTATTCTTCTCCTCTCTCTCATGCGCTCGCTTCCTATCCCTCTCCGTCTTTTTATCCCTCTCTCCCCTCTCGCACGCTCTCTCTCTATCCCTCTCATCTCTATCCTTTTATCCCTCTCCTCTCTATCCTCTCTAGCCTTTTATCCCTCTCCCCTCTCTGTCTCTTTGTATCCCTCTCCTCTCTCACGCGCTCAATCTCTAGCCCTCTCCTCTCTGTCATTATCCCTCTCCCCCTCTCGCACCAGGCTGCACTGTTTGTTTTGATATGAAAACATTAATTTTGAGTCATGTGTTCTCGATAGAGGCCATATCCGTCAAGAAAAATGAAAACATTTTTGGCAAACAGCTACGCATCTGCTCTCACTCAGCCTTACCTTGTGCAGTCTAAGTTGCTGCTCCAAAAATCCCAGCAACACTCCGTACGAGCCGCTTCTCTTGGGCCTACCTTCCTTCCACAGAGCAAGGCACCTGCTCCGGTCTTTTTTTACTGGTCACGACTTATTGCGCACTTTTAATTGTTGCGCTGCAAATGTGCATGACTGACATTAGTGGTCCTGCTCTTTGCTTCTCTGAGGGTGTTGTCTCGACTTTACTCAATTTTTTTAATGCTCATCTGTATACATGACAGAAAATAGGGCCCATTATTACTGCGGAGACCTGTACAGCTGCGATGAGAAGCAGCCTCACTCTGCCTGTACCTCCCGCTATCGTCACAGTCAGACACAGGCTCCAGCACTCTCCCTCGACCGGCCCTCCAGCTCAGAAATCATTATTTACTGGCAGGCAGGGGGCAGCCATAGATATTTTAGCCTCACTGCAACAGGCGGCCCGGCAGAAGGTGCAATCCGATCTGTAGTGCTGCCAGCCAGCCGAGCACCATGATTCCGCTGCAAACCAGTGAGCTCTGCAGCCAGCCTATACCTCCCAGTTGGTTCCCTCAAAACCCTGGCAGCAGGACGTGACCTTACGTCCCCACTCCCCCTTCCGGCGCCATGGCCAAGTTGTTACACGCAGCTCCTCCCCATGCCGTGCCTCCCTTCCCCAGTTCCGAACTTCATGGCACTTTGTCTCTCCTCATAGTGCCTGTGTGTGTCCCTGTAGGTTTTGCGCAAAAATGAACCCCCTTTACACTTTCGGCCTTTCTAGCTGCTCCACGGCCGCGAAGGGGCCCCTCGGAGCCAGAGGCCGCCAAATCCTGCCAGGGGGCCGCCAGTGCCACGATGTATCAGATCCTTCCGATCCAATCCTCGTTGTGGCGGCCCCTGGGGTTTGCCGGCCCTGTGCAGGTGCACACTTTGCACATGCCTAGGGCCGGCCCTGGGTGGAAAGTTCTGGAATCTGCGTGGATCAGCAAATTTTCTACCACCCAGCGTTCCCCTTGTTCTCTAGTGTAAAATGATACCTCACTTGTGTGGGTGCTCAAAGCAGAACAGGCTAAAAATGAATTTTTAAAAAATCTAGTACATCGGTTTGAGAAATTAAGCACTCCAACCTTAGTCACAGGGCTTTGGCCTACCCACACAAGTGAGGTAACATTTTACTCGGGAGATCAAGGGAAACGCTGGGTGGTAGGACATTTGAGCCGGCAGGGAGATCCCACCCAAAAATGTATGGAAAAGTGGCTTTTTTAACCTAAATTTAAGGTTTGCAGGGATTTCTGGGTAGGAAAACATTGGGAGACCCACGTATGCCATACCTCCCTGGACTCCCCCGGGTGTCTAGTTTTCAGAACTGTTTGGGTTTGGTAGTTTCCAAAGATGCCCGCCAATCCCCCGGCCAAAAGCTCAGGTGACCCCCTCAAAAAATAAGATAGTTTTGCTAAAGGTAATTTTTAAGTCTCCATCGTACGAATACGGCCTTTTCCTGTTGCAGCCACTATGCCTACCCACGCAAGTGAGTGGGGGCTTCCAAGGAGGTATGGCTTGCGTGGATCCTCCAACGTTCCTTTACCCAGAATCCCTTGCAAATCTCGATTATAGCTGAAAAAAATCATATTTTTCACACATTTTTGTGTGGGAAAGCGTGGCATCACTGGGCTGACACAAATTACCTCCCACCCAGCATTCACCAAGGTCTCCTGATAAAAATGGTACCTCACTTGCGTGGGTAGGCATAGTGGCTGCAACAGGAAACGGTCCAAATCGTACGGTGGAGAATTAAGTTTTCAATTTGAGAGCGTGCGATTCAAGGGACAATATTAAATGGAAATTGTGACAGACAATTTCAAGTTTGCAGGAGATTGTGGATAAAAATCAACAATAGAATTCACCAGAAAGACATGACCATATACTTCCATGGTTTAACAATAATATCTAAATTTGGTAAGTTATTTATAGCTATAATGTACACCTTAACAGAGTTACTCAATAGTCAAACATTCAAGCACGGCTATCTATTCCTCAAAGACACACACATACAGGTTGGATTTGGCACGAGGGCGAGTGATGGTTCAGTACATAAAATTTTATTAACAAGATATTTCAAAAAATGAAATGCTCTGTCAATAAATAAATGCATAAAAACCAAACCAGTGACTCGCAACTCGTGAGCTGTAAAGCCACGACAAGGCAACAATCGTTTTACAGGCCATTCGCGCACCTTTCATATCTGATACAAACCAGACCATTGACACCATCCGGAAGGAACAGCAACACATTACAACAATCACAATAAGGGACAAGGTACACCCTACTTCAGAAAGAGATAAAAGACAAATATTACTGCACAGCCATCTAATCCGCAAGCACACACACATTCTGGTTGGATTTGGCACGAGGGTGAGTGATGATTCAGTACATACAATTGTATTTGCAAGTAATTTCACAAAAATGAAATACACTGCGTATAATTGAAAGTATGATAAACTGAACCACTGACTCACAGCACGTCAAGGCACCAACCTCTTTACAGGCCATTCATACACCTTTCGTACGTGTGACACATACAAAACATTCATACTGCCAGCCGCGGACCCGTCACATTTCAACACTCACACCAGCAGACAGCGCCATTCAAGGGCCCATCACTTTCACACGCCCACATTTCTGACATTGCAACAACACAAAATGATGAACTGCGTGGAGTGTCACTTAACTAGCAGTGTGTGTAGTGACCAACAGAAAGTAACTACTCACACACCGCCAGCCGAGCGCCAGTCCACCCACACCACCATCCAAGCACCAGACCATGCACACCGCCAGCCAAACACCACTCAGCGCACACCGACAACAAAGTACCACTCCACACACACTGCAAGCCAAGCGCCACTCCACACACACCGCCAGCCAAGCACCACTCCGTGCACAGACAGCCAAGTGCCACTCCACACACACCATCCAGCCAAGCGCCACTCCACATACACCGCCAGCCAAGCGCCACTCCACGCACACCACCATCCAAGCACCGGACCATGCACACCGCCAGCCACACACCACTCAGTGCACACCGACAGCCAAGTACCACTCCACACACACCACCAGCCAAGCACCACTCCACGCACACCGCTAGCCAAGCGCCACCCCACAAACATCACCAGCCAAGCACCTCTCCGTGCACAGACAGCCAAGTACCACTCCACGCACACCACCAGCCAAGCGCCACTCCACACACACCACCAGCCAAGCGCCACTCAACACACACCACCAGCCAAGCGCAACTCCACACACACCCCAAGCCAAGCACCACTCCGTGCACAGACAGCCAAGTATCACTCCACGCACACCACCAGCCAAGCGCCACTCCACACACACCACCAGCCAAGCGCCACTCCACGCACACCACCAGCCAAGGACAAATCCAAACACAACACCAGGCAAGAGCACGCACACCGCCAACAAACACCAGACCACGCACACCGCCGGCCAAGCACCAGTCCACAGACACCGCCAGACAAGCACCAGTCCACAGACACCGGCAGCCAAGCGCCAAACCATGCACACCGTCAGACAATGGACACTACACGCAAACCAACATCATACTTTAGTTTTTTTTTTAAATAAAAGAAAAGCAAAAACAAATTGCAAATTGATACAAATCTACTAACTCAACAACTAAACTAAAAAGACTACACAAATGCAAACTTTGAAACTGAACAATAAGACCAACCAGTTCACTTTACCACTCATTGATACTCCCAAAAATTATTTTGCGTGTGGTACAATCTAAAACAAGCAGGTACACACAGCCCGGGGTTTGAAGGGCAGTCAGGGCAGTACATACGAACCTCCTTCCGCAAACCTCTTTGCCAACAGACTCTACATCTCCGTCTGGGAAAGTCTTTTGAGATTATAGGAGGAATTGTATCAGGAAAGTGGCGATCTTTCAATCTGGCAACATCCTCCACCACTCCAACTCTAGGAACACTTGCCTGTTCCACTAAAACAAAGCTGCCTATTACAGACTCCTGAAACTTTTCAAAACTCATCTTTGTCTGGGGACAAGATTTCTGGAACACAACAAAAGCATTAAAGGTTGCCAAGTGGAAAAGATGGATAGCCAACTTCTTGTACCAAATGTAAGCCTTACGAAGAGCAGCATACTGTTCCAACCTCTGATCTACTCTGTCAACACCACCCATGTACTTATTGTAGTGCATTATGCACACCGGTTTGCGCACTTCTGCAACCTGACCCCAAACAGTCACCGGTTCAGTGCTTTCATCATGTATTGTAGTCAACATGTAGACATCTCTCCTGTCTGAAAACTTCACAGCTAGAAGCTCCTCACAACGCAATGCACTGCACTGTCCCCGAGCAAGCTTTCGACAAACAAGTTCTTTTGGGAAACCTTTACGGTTTGAGCGGATTGGGCCACAAGCAACAGTGTCCACTTTGGCCAATTCCCTGAACAACCGCACACCAGTGTAGAAGTTATCGGCATACAAATGATGGCCTTTGTTAAAAAATCCACAACCAAGTTCCCACACAATTTTCTCAGTCACTCCAAAAGTCGACGGACAACCAGGGGGGTTAATCCTGGATTCCTTACCACTTTACACCCTGAAATTAGAGACATATCCAGTCTCACTGTCACACAACATATACAGTTTGATTCCATAGCGTGCCCTCTTACTAGGAATGTAGTGCCGAAATACCAAGCGGCCTTTGAACAACAGCAAAGACTCATCCACTGCAATTTCTTTCCCAGGATAAAGGATCTCAGAAAATCGATCAACAAAATGATCAATGCCAGGCCGAATCTTGAAAAGAGGGTCACAATCAGGGTGATCTCGTGGCAAAGCAAGACTATTGTCAACAACATGCATCATCCGAAGCAGAAGCAAATACCTATCACGACTCATGACTGCTGGAAATATAGCTGTTGCCATCAAGGGACTAGTAGACCAATATGAAGCCACTGATGGTTTCCTAAGCAAGCCCATCAAAAAAGTTAAACCCAAAAACGTTTTCATCTCTTCCGGGTAGCTCTAGCGTGGGGCTAAAGGCTGGCACTGTTCACCCTCAAAAAAGTTTCAGCATACAAATTAGTCTGCTCTACAATCTCTGCCAAAAACACATCATCAATAAACAACTTGAAAAAATCAATAGGCAGAAAGTTTTTAGTGTTCACCCTATACCCTGGAACACCAGTAAATTCAGGCAATGCCGGCTGCACCATGCCTGGTGCAACCCAGAGGTCAGAACTTTCAACGTCAAGTCTTGCAGCCGCAGGATGCCGCCCAGCTGCCTCTCGTCTCACTACACCAACTGGAAGTCTAGCAGCCCCAGGCTGCAGCCCAGATGTCTCTTGCCGCACTATTGGCACAGCAATGTCCTCCGCAACCACAGGCACAGCAATGTCCTCCGCAACCACAGGCACAGCAATGTCCTCCGCAACGACAGGCACATCATCCAAAACCAAAAGTAGCTTCATCAGCACTCAGAGTGTCTTCATCATCAGATGTAGCCATGTGTAGAGAAAACTCACTACCTGAATCTTCGCCTCCCACCTCTGGATCAGAATCAGAGTCAGTCTCTGGACCATGGTCAGAGGAAGAATCAAAAATCATTCCAACAACTTGCTGAGCAGTAATCCGGCGGCTAGCCATTATCCTTACAAATAAAGGAGTCTTCACAAACAACTCAACAACCCCAACACTGCGCAAAGTAAGATAAAAAATGTAAGCCTTTTTCACAAAAAACTATATTTAGAAAAAATACAATTCACTTACAAGACACAACTACACTCACCAGCACCTACTCTGCAAAGACACAGCAAAGAGGCAACGATATCCCACTAGAAAGAAGAAAAAAAAACTTACATCTACCGAAGGACACATCAAAAACAAATGCAAAACATGTTTTACAATCACAACAAACAGAAACCAAACATACTCGTATTATTACACACTTTGCAAAAAAAAACAATTACATTACAATTGAACAAAAAAGAGGTCTCTTACCAAACACATGCAACTACAGAAACAGCAGAACAACAGAACCACCAGTAACGGAACCGCACACTGCAACAATCTAAAGAGAAAAAAAACAATTCACATTAGAAGAAACAAAAACAACACACATTACAACAGGCTATGTCACAGGGTATGTCACAAATGGGGTGTCTGTCCCCAAGGGGGGAAGATTATAAATCATTATAAACGTGGGCCCCCTGGAAGCAACCCTATGGAGGGCAGAGAGGCCAAATAAAGACACGGCAGAACATACTTTTGAAAACAAATGGGCCCAAGGAAGCAACCCTTGGCCAAGGGGTCGCTCCCTATAAAAAAAAAACCCTGGAGTCTAGTGGGCTTTTCTATCCCCCCTGGGTCCAGAACAGTAAAAAAACAGCCGATCTGCCCCCGGCAGAACAGTCTACAATATTTATAATGCCCCCTGGAAACGACCCTTGCCCAAGGGGTCGCTTCCTTTATAAATATAATCCAATCCCTGGTGTCTAGTGGGCTTTTCTGCCCCCCCTGTGTGCAGATGCGGCTCAAAAAACAGCCGATCTGCCCCCAGGGGGGGGCAGAAAAGTCTAAAAAAAAAATTAGGGCCACTAGGAAGCGACCCTTTCCCAAGGGGTCGCTTCCTTTTTAAATGCAAACAAATCCCTTGTGACTAGTGGGCTTTTCTGCCCCCCTGGTGCAGATCGGCCAAAGAAACGGCCGATCTGCCCAAGGGGGGGCAGAAAAGTCTGAAAAAATATTTTAACCCCCTAAGGAAGCGACCCTTACCCAAGGGGTTGCTTCCTTTATGAATATAATCCAATCCCTGGTGTCTAGTGGGCTTTTCTGCCCCCCCTGGGTCCAGATGCGGCCCAAAAAACAGCCGATCTGCCCCCAGGGGGGGCAAAAATGTCTAAAAAAAAATTAGGGCCACTAGGAAGCAACCCTTCCCCAAGGGGTCGCTTCCTTTTCAAATACAAACAAATCCCTGGTGACTAGTGGGCTTTTCTGCCCCCCCTGGGTGCAGATGCGGCTCAAAAAACAGCCGATCTGCCCCCAGGGGGGGGCAGAAAAGTCTAAAAAAAAAATTAGGGCCACTAGGAAGCGACCCTTTCCCAAGGGGTCGCTTCCTTTTTAAATGCAAACAAATCCCTTGTGACTAGTGGGCTTTTCTGCCCCCCTGGTGCAGATCGGCCAAAGAAACGGCCGATCTGCCCAAGGGGGGGCAGAAAAGTCTGAAAAAATATTTTAACCCCCTAAGGAAGCGACCCTTACCCAAGGGGTTGCTTCCTTTATGAATATAATCCAATCCCTGGTGTCTAGTGGGCTTTTCTGCCCCCCCTGGGTCCAGATGCGGCCCAAAAAACAGCCGATCTGCCCCCAGGGGGGGCAAAAATGTCTAAAAAAAATTAGGGCCACTAGGAAGCAACCCTTCCCCAAGGGGTCGCTTCCTTTTCAAATACAAACAAATCCCTGGTGACTAGTGGGCTTTTCTGCCCCCCCTGGGTGCAGATCGGCCAAAAAAAATGACCGATCTGCCCCAGGGGGGGCAGAAAAGTCTGAAAAACAGTATGGCCCCCAAAGGAAGCGACCCTTGCCCAAGGGGTCGCTTCCTGCACAAATACATATGGCCAAACACAATCCCTGTTGTCTAGTGGGGCATTCCTGGTGCACGATCGCGACGCTGTGCGCGATCGTGCACCAGGAATGCCCTGCATTGGGACATCAGGGGAGAGGAAACACAGTTTTCTCCCCCCCAATGCCTCAAGGCACCGAAAACCGCCCCCCCCCACCCCACCGGAGCACCAAACACCGACCTGTCTGCTGGACGCGCTGGAAACAAATGGCTTCCAGCACGTCCAGCACTTCCTGATGACGTCGGCGCACGCTGTGCGCGCTGACATCACCAGGAAGCGTGGGGGGGGCAGGGGGTGGCAGCGGAAGGTCTTCCGCTGCCAACCCTGCAAAAATAACTATGATCGCTGCACAAGGGGGGGAGCGCCAGCACCCCCCCCAGGGCTGTCCTGATGACGGAGCGGTTCCGTCATCAGCACAGCCCAACCGATGCTGATGACGGAACCGCTCCGTCATCAGCATCGAAGGGGTTAAGAAATACTTGCATACTAATAATAATGTTATTTATTATTTTTTGAAATCGTCTGCTGATTGTCATCCAACTCCACTTGAAGGATCATAAAGTTTAATGTAATTTAAAATATACATTAACAATATGATCCTTCTGTGGAAATGAAAGATAAACTCAAGATGATGGCATCGCTGCTAATCATTACTTTGCACATAGTAATTCCTAAATTAACCTATAATTCTTGTAATGGTTCTTTCATCAACTCGTTATTATATTCCATTTAAACTCAATCATGCCACATTCTATAATTATTTAAATATTTTTACTTTCAAACATATACCCATTCAGATAATTTACCTCTCTTTGATATTCTTTCCTTCCTCTGTCAAAATTCATCCATTTCCTCTGGAGGGGACGTAATGTTTTATGTATTTTTAAATATACATTAACAATATGTTCCCTCTGAGGAAATTAAAGATATTCTCAAGATGCTTCCGCAGCCCCGAATCATTACCTTGCTCATAGTTTCTTCGTCCGTATTGATTCTCTGAAATGAAACTAATCATCCCACGGGCGTGGTTTATATACTCTTTGGTTACTTAACACTCTCTGGGATCAATTTATTGCTCCTCCCTCTTTAACTCACGTTTTTCAGTTGACAGGTGTTCTCATTTTCACTGTTTTAGTAAGTCATATGTTTATGTAAACGTGCCTCTTTCCATACTTTTTAACTTTTGGATAATTTCTAAAATGCTTTATTTACACTCGTTTTTCTTATTAAAGCATTTCTATAGGTTACTTTTTTAAATACGAGTATTAACATTCATTCCCCTTTTTTTACGACTTAATATTTTAGTAACTTCCCTTTTTTTTAAACTTTTAAACCCTGAAAGTATCTCTCAGAGGTGAAGCCAAACCAAGCCAATTTCAGACATTCTGTGTATATTAAAGGTGCTAGCACTGCTCATTTCACTACCCTTAAGAGTTTCAGACAGCCAAACCAATGCCAGGGCCTGATGATAACACTCAAACACACATGTGGTGGCGTATTAATCAATCAATCAGCGATGTATAGAGTGCACTACTCACCTGTGAGGGTTTCCAGGCGCTGGGGGAGTGTGTGGGGGGATTTGTGCAGCTTTGGTCATTCAAAAAAAAAGGTCTTATGGCTCTTCCTGAATGCTTTCAGTGTGGGGCTTCATCTGATGCTGAGGGGGGAGTTCATTCCAGGTCTTGGCCATAATGTAGGAGAAGGGTGTGCCTCCTGTCTGGTTCTGTGGATACAGACGATTTCCGGCAAAATGCCTGGTCAGCTTAGTGGAGGTTTCTTTTGGGGGTGTAGAAGGAGATTGAGGTATTGAAGTCCGGTGTTGTGGAGGGCTTTATAGGTGTGTGTGAGCAGCTTGAAGGTCACTCTTTTTTCGACGGGGAGCAAGTGGAGTGCTCGTTTATGCTGGGTAATGTGGTCTTGTCGTGGGATGCTGAGGATGAGTCTTGCTGCGGTGTTCTGGACAGTCTGAAGTTTGTGGAGTAGAGATTTGTCGATTCCGGTATAGAGGGCGTTTCCGTAGTCCAGCCTGCTGATGGAGTGCATGGGTGATGGTCTTCCTTGATTCAGGGGGTGGGTCTATTTGAAGGTCTTGCTGAGTATGTGGAGGGTGTTGAAGAATGTGGAAGCTGCAGCGTTGGCCTATGGGTCTGTCACATGAAACATGTTTATCCACTTTAAATCTAATTTGGGAAGTCTTACTGCTGTGGTAATACCATTTGTGGCACACTGATGTGATGATTTGAATTTTACTTGATTAGAAGCTTTTAATATTGATAAACGTTTTCCTAGCATTCTGCTGATAACGTCATCTGGAATTTTTTGATGGTTACTACTGATAATTGTGTTTAGGGTGGTCATAGTGTAAGCTAATACATACCCCCAACTCAACCCCTACACATCACAAACACCACTACGCTACCCTAAACCCTAAAACACTAGCCCCAGCATGACCTCCTACACTACGTAAAGACCACTGCGCAACCCTAAAACACTACCCTCTACAGTAGACCGAGACCACTGCACTATCCTAAACCATAAAACACTACCCCCAGCATGACTCTCTACACTACACAAACACAACTGCACTACCCTACAGCCTAATTCTACCACCAACACGATCCCCTACTCTACACAAACACCAATGCACTACCTTAAACCCTAAATCTACCCCCAGCACAACCCATTCACTACACAAACACCACTACACTACCCTAAACCCTAAAACACTACCCCCAACACTTATACAAACAGCACGTCGTTTATTCATATAGATAGTAACTCATAGTTAGTGTTATAAAATTACTAATACAAGTGTACAGTTATCCATACAGTTACTCATGCAATCACTGAGTCATATGTATACTTCTTTATATACAATAAATGTCACATACACTGCCTTTTATTTTTGTACTTTGTTGGACATGTACCACTGAGAGATATATTTGCTCATCACCACACCCATAAAGATATTAACTGACCCAAACAATTGTTATAACATGTAGTCTTAACGCCATATACCTACTGAATCAACTATTCACACATCTTTGGGCAGTCAGACACCCCCCACCGAACCACACACACATTCACTCTCCCATACAAATACTCAGTTAACTAATCAATAAGTAATATAGACTTTCACATAGCTAGTAACCAACTGGTGCAGCAGTTTACAAAACAACTGACAAAGTAATACAGATATTCCACAGTTTAGTCACTATCCAATATATTTAGTGAGACACTATAAATTACTCAACAATCAATTACACTGCTACTAAATCCTTTATCCAGATTTTTTAATATCCACTCATTCTTCAATGCAGATTGCTATATATATAATACATATTTAAATAACAAACCAAACCAAATTCACTGGATGCTGTCATCAGTGATGTCATAAGTGATGTCATATGAGATGTTATCAGTGATGTGATGTCACTGACCATGTCATGAATGATGTAATATATACATAAAGAGCTGCGTATGAAGGGGCCGTATTTAGAAGGAAAGGATAAGTCACGCAGGGTAACTTTTTCTCTCCTTGTAAATATGGAGAAGCCACCTGCGCAACCAGTATGTCACAAAAAGTGATGTACTGGTGGCGCAGAGAGCTTGCAAAAGTGCCGCAGAATTGTTTTAATTTCTCCTCATTTTTATCTTCCAATATATGCTACAATGCACAGCACACATTGTAGGAGAAAAATGCCTTCACTGATTGTTTTTGTGCAGGAAGGTGTGTATTCCTGTACAAAAACAAACTCCACACGACACAGATATTCTTGCACTATGGTGCAAGGGTGCCTGTATCACCACATGCCTGCAGTTTAAGCAGCAGTGCAGAGGGAAGGAAAGACTTCCAACATATTTATGTACCTATGTTGCATCTCTGTGCTTCGGAAGTAGCTCAGCGCGCTGTAGCTAAAGAGCTTACAGTGTCATGCTATAGCACTTCCTTATAGTTTTGCAGTTATACATTCACCATATCCACAAATGCATTCTTTAGTCAATTATGCAGTATATATATATTTATGTAAACTTTCACACACTAGCATATAGATTTAGCTCTTTCTTTAACCAGAGCAGTTAGTACTAAAAATACGTTTTTTTTGTTGTACTTTTATATTTTTTTTATTTTTTGAACTTTTTTCTTTTTTTTTAAAAGAAAAAAAAAGTCAACAGAACGAACAAAACCATTAACTTTGAGGGAATAAAACACAAACTAGCATTGATGGTTATCAATTGCTCTGCAAACTAGGTCTACTGATTTCCCCCCATAATGAATTAAACAATTGCACTTCACACAGTGCATTCTAACTTTCATGAATTGGGGACGTATGTCTGGTGGTGATGTTGAAGGTGATGCTGCAGAGGTACTTGGTATTGCCGGTGGTGTAGGTGCATTTTGGCGCAGGCTTCTACGTTCTTCGTGAGCATAGTTTACAGGATGCATGGATTCGAGGTGCTTGCGCATACTGGCAGTGCCACAGGAGTATTTCTTGTTTGGATCTCCTCTGGACAGTACTGCCTGGCAAATCTTTCATGTTACTGGGGTGGCATTACATTTCTTTTGCCCCTCCGGAAAAATAGAAAATGTCCAAACGATGGATGTGCATCTTTTGGGAGGGGGAGGTTCTGGTAGAAATTGTTCAGTAACAAAATCATCCGAATCAGATGATTCTTGCAGTGGTGTAGCAATTTTTTACTCCAAAAAAGATGTTCAGGTTTCCAATGAAGAGAAAGTGACGTTCTTTTCAGGACAGGTCTTCTCCTAAGGAAGGTCTAAGAAGAGCAATTGAAATGGATGGGGTTCTTCAATAGTTACAAAAGTAAGTGTTATAAATTAATTAAATCTCTTTTTTTGGACACATAGAATCCGAGTTGGGTGTGTACAAGCAGCACGCATCTAGAGAAACTTCTCCAGATTGCGTTTAAAAGTAATATAAGTTTATTAAAATATTATTTTTTCCCCTTAATATTTATATTAAATATAGTGACAAGACGGTCATCAATTTATCTTCCACTACCCTTACAACTGCAGAAAACCAATTGCTAAGCCTTGGCCTCACTTTCTGCCCAGTAACTGATTTTAATTATACAGCCACTAGAGTGGACGTGTTTCGATATATACGGAAACTGAAGCTTCGAAAGTTCTTTACCATCAAGGAGGGTTCAAACAATGCAGAAATAGCGGATGTGGATCCTGCCACTCCAGTGCTCTAAGCTCGTGACATCAGAGGGATGCTCACACTTCATCAATTGAGTGATGACGGCAATGATTCCAGTACCATCACGTCCACACAGGAGGAACTAAGAGATGCTGCAATCTCTCAAATCGGAGCGGGTTCTAGCCCATTCAAACCGACATCAACTTTCACACCCACTATGCCCAAGGTTGCAATAGATGCATTCCATGATGTAGTGACGGCAGACCTTAAAAAACTTTACCATCAGGTCAAACACCGCAGGAGGGCCAAGCGAGATCACGAAAAACAATATTGGGAGCTGATGAACAAACTGAAAAATGACCATTGCAATATAGTTTGTGGCTCTGACAAAGGGGGAAATGTAGTCATCTGGCCCCAGGAACAATATATAGCAGAGGCTATCAAGCAACTGTCGGACTCCACCTGCTATATGAAAACAAACTTGAAAGAATACGATCTAGCCAGGGAGAAATTAGGAAAAATGCTCTTCAAGTATAGAAGGGAGGGCTTAATCTCCTTGCAAGAGTTCAAGTTTTTGCACGTTGAGCTACCGATAATGCCCAGATTCTATCTAATCCCCAAAGTGCACAAGGCGATTACTCCAGTCCCGGGACGGCCGATTATTTCGGCAATAGATAGCATTGGTGAACATCTCGCACAATATACAGATTACTTCCTGCAACCTTTGGTCTCCAGTCTGTCCACATACATTAAAGATACAGGACACTTTCTACAGAAAATCAAGAACACCCCATGGACAGAGAACTCTTTACTAATAACATTGGACATCGAAGCTCTATACACGAGCATAGAGCACTCCACTGGTCTAAAAGCTTTAGAATATTTTTTGAGCACGAGACCAGCCAACTGCTATAACCACAACAAGATGTTAGTAGAATTGGTTAAGTGGAGCCTACATCATAATTTCTTTATGTTTGGTAGGGATGTCTTTTTACAAAAGAGGGGGGTGGCAATGGGGGCATGCTTTTCCTCTAGCTATGCGTGCTTGCACGTAGGCTATTGGGAGAAGCAGGTCCTCATGGGGGACCACTTGAATACTTTTTCTGAACATGTGGAACAGTGGGTCAGATTTATTGATGACGTGTTTTTAATCTGGAGGGGTGATGAAGCCAGTGCGATAGATTTTATTAAGAAACTTAATACTAATGACTATAATTTGAAATTTACGCACCACATTAGTAAGAAATCAGTTAATTTTTTGGATGTGAAGGTATATCCCAAAACTAACTTGTTGGCAACCCCCCTCTACAGAAAAGAAACTGCGGGCAACTCTAAGTTGCATGCAAGCAGTGCCCACCCGCGACATACCATCGATAACATCCCTTATGGGGAGTTACTCTGAATAAAGAGAATTTGCAGCGATTCAGAGGAAAGGGACAAATGTATAAAAAAATCTATCAATAGATTTAAGGCCAGGGGATACAATGACCAAACCCTTAAAAGAGCAGCCATGAAAATTCAGCAAAGAACTAGGGAGTCCTTACTGTCACAAGAGAAAAACAACATGAACAATAAGGAAGGTAGTGGAAACTCAGAAATAAGGTTCCTCACAGCCTTCAGTTGTCAGGACAGAAAAACAAGGTCCATTTTGACTAAGAGCTGGCCCATTCTGCAAACAGATGGGGTTTTAGCAGGGGACCTTCCGGCCAGTCCAATAATTACGTTTAGGAGGGGACCCTCCTTACGTAGTCATGTCTCTAATCCCTTTCCAGAACTCATCACACAGAAAACCCGGTTATCCCCAAGAAATGGGTTTTTCAAGTGTAACAGCTGTCGGGCGTGTAAATTTGGTGTGAACACTTGTTCTTATTCGACCCCATTCAGTCCAGTTCCATTGCAGATTAAAGGAAATTACAACTGCAGTACTGAATATGCAGTATACGTCCTGGCGTGTACTTGCGGCCTGAGATATGTCGGGAGCACTCGGCCAGCGGATACTTCAGCACCTTCGTGCTATTGTCAACAATGACAATACATACCCTGTCGCCAGGCACTTCAGAAGAGTCCATAATAACAGCTTGGAGTGCCTGAACTATTTTGTGTTGACAGCGGTTGCCCAACCACGCAGAGGGGGTGATAGGGACAAGCTACTGCGTCAAATGGAGTCGAAAATTATATTGGAGCTGGACACCAAGGCACCGAACGGGCTTAACACCACGGAAGATCTATATCATTTTCTTTAAGCTGGTTTGGATAATCATAAGCAGATGGGTTTATACTTTAATATCTTTGTCCGCCTGTTTGCTTTCTTTTTCTCTGTGGGGTTCTCTGTTTAGTTTCTCGCCTCCTCCCATTGTTGATTCCAGTCATTTTTCCCTTCCCTTTTTATATAATTTTTGCACTGGGGGCTACTCAATTAAGAATGGATTGTATCACGTTCCATTTTGAGTTTAACACATTGTACTATGGTGTTATTAGCACAAATAAAGATTAATGCATAGAGATCTACCAGACGAGTTGCGAATCAATGAGAATTACTCCATGCCTATTGAAGTCACATGGTGTGCACTAGCAAGTTTAAAAAAACAGGCATTATGGGTAATGTGTGACTGTGAACAAGGGCAACTGCCCGAAACACGTCAGTCTCGTTTGCTGCTTTTGCCAAATAAATATTAATTTGCCTTGAATTTGGGATTCGTGTTGCCTTCTGTCTCTGGGAGATCGAAATTGCAGTTGTGCTTTGTTCTGCATATATATATATATATATTCACTCGACAGTCGTTCTTCCTTTCACACAAGAACGATATCCAGGCCGCAGTTCCGTTCAATAAGTGTTTTTAATTCAAAAACGCACTCAACGCGTTTCGAGAAACAAGTTCCCTTGTTCACGAGTGTTGGTGCGAAATGACAGTACATTTAAATGTAAATCATGTGACCTGTGAGTTACATAAACATAAACAACAGACTACTTGGTCTCAAAATATCTGGAGCTATGGGCACATTCCTATGTTGCAGCAGGCTACACCAAATTAAACAATTGTATTAAATCAACAAAGTACATTTTTCATTAAACATTTAGACTGTTACACATAAACCGTATTTAGTGTCATTTTCAAAAAATGATAATTTTGCCAGGGACGAGATTCGAACCTCCGACTTCAGGACAGGCTAGCGTGCGGTGCACTAGCAGTCTAGGCTACTTTCCAATTCTAACTTTACGTGTCCAAAGGACTTACAGGCTTGTCCGTGCGGGCGTGCACTGATTGGTGAGTCTTGGGTTGGCTGTCTAGCCCTAGTGGGCGTGCTTTAATCAGAGTACCCACACTTTTCAGTCATTTTAAGTGTTTAAATTCATACCACATCATCAGTGCATCGTCCTTCGTTTGCTTACAGTTGAGCAAAACCCTTGAATCATTCATTCGACACATTGACAAAACCATAATTGACTTTTTAGATCTGAAAGTCAGAATAGATGGAAACCACCTGACGACAGCCCTCTTTAGAAAAGAAACGGCGGGAAATAGCCTACTTCATGCTCAGAGCTGTCACCCCCGGAATTTGATCAACTCTATCCCCTTGGGAGAACTACTCAGGGCAAAGAGAAACTGTACAAAACAGGAAGATTTTGAGAAAGAAAAAATAGTCATGTGCGAAAGATTTAAGGCTAGAGGATACAGCAAAAAGTGCATTGCAGCAGCAATAAAAAAAGTGTACAGCAAAGATCTTTCACAGACAGACACAGAAAGCAAGGCAGGGAACCAGGAAACAGTCAGGTTCATTACCAACTATAACTCACAACACAAAGGAGTAAGAGGCGCAATCAACACATTTTGGAACGCCTTGCAAACTGACAAGGATATTAAATCTAGTGTTCTTGAGTTCCCACAAATAACCTATAGAAGACCCATGTCACCTAAGGATAAAGTATGCCAAACCTTAGTGGCAAACAGAAAGAAAAACAACCCAGTTCAGGGATTTTATGTCTGTGGCCGGTGTAAGGCTTGTAAATACAGCCATAACACAAAAGAATTGAAACTGTCTGAACACTGTGCACCGCACAAGATTCTGAAACATGTCTCATGCCATACAGAGTTTGCGGTCTATGCACTTAGATGCCCATGTAACAATTTTACGTAGGAAGCACGATCAAACCTGCAAAAGAGAGAGTGTTACAACACCTTAGAGGGATAAAAAACCTGGACAAACAGTATCCTGTTGCCAGGCATTTTGCAACCCACCACCAAAGTAACAACAGCCTGTTATCCTTCACCGTCCTGGATCAGATCCCGGTGAGAGAAAGGGGAGGTAACAGAGTACAAGAGTTGAGACGCCTTGAATCGAGGTTTATCATTAAGTACCAAACCATGCAACCCCTAGGGCACAACTGCGATGAGGCACTGGGGGTTCACCTAGGATGATATTGAAACTGTTATTTGAAACTGGTATTTGTTGCCTTTTATTGACAGCAGCCAAATGTCGAATTTTAAATGTATGTATGTGCACAAAACACGGTTGAATGCTGAAATTCCCGTTTCCCCGTTTATTTTCACCACAGGTACCTGTCGACCTAATTTGGGAGAATGTGAGACACAACAAATGAAATGCAGAGAGGCTGAAAGTTTTTCACCGACTAAACACTGTTACAGTACGAATGAATGATTCAAGGGTTTTGCTTAACTGTAAGCAAACGAAGTACGATGCACTGATGATGTGGTATGAATTTAAACACTTAAAATGACTGAAAAGTGTGGGTACTCTGATTAAAGCACGCCCACTAGGGCTAGACAGCCAACCCAAGACTCACCAATCAGTGCACGCCCGCACGGACAAGCCTGTAAGTCCTTTGGACACGTAAAGTTAGAATTGGAAAGTAGCCTAGACTGCTAGTGCACCGCACGCTTGCCTGTCCTGAAGTCGGAGGTTCGAATCTTCTCCCTGGCAAAATTATCATTTTTTGAAAATGACACTAATGTTTAATGAAAAATGTACTTTGTTGATTTAATACAATTGTTTACTTTGGTGCAGCCTGCTGCAACATAGGAATGTGCCCATAGCTCCAGATATTTTGAGACCAAGTAGTCTGTTGTTTATGTTTATGTAACTCACAGGTCACATGATTTACATTTAAATGTACTGTCATTTCGCACCAACACTCGTGAACAAGGGAACTTGTTTCCCGAAACGCGTCAAGTGCGTTTTTGAATTAAAAACACTTATTGAACGGAACTGCGGCCTGGATATCGTTCTTGTGTGAAAGGAAGAACGACTGTCGAGTGAATACGGGGGAGTGGCGATCCCATCCCGGGCCGCCGCTGCTAGCGGCCATCAAAGCTTTTTCGCCGAACGCAAGGTGGATATATATATATATATATATTTTTTTTTTTTATATCGAAAAATTTCACGGAAGTCTTGTGCCCACCGCGTTGAACACGTAGATGACGTCATGCAGAAACGCGTGCACGGTGTGAAGTGATACATATATGTTGCATATGTGCTTGAAGTCACGTACGAGTCGCATAGCAATCGCGCAAGAAAATACGCACCCATCGCACACCCTACGCGGATCCTACAGGGGAATTCTAAAATGATGGCTACGTTCAACGCAGTAGTTGAGAAAGGTGCGTTTTGGGTGCGCGACTCCTCATAAAATTGAAAAAAAAAGAAAACAGAAAATAATAAAAATATTTAAAAACATATAAAATATATCTATATATATATAAAAAATATATTAAAAATGTGTAATGTAATCTAAAAAATAAGATATCAAAAAATAAATATATTAAAAAAAAATTGTAAGTCAGTATCAAAGAAATAAATATAACAATACATTTAAAAATTGTTTTTGAAAAAATCTTTCGAAATCACTTAAAAAACCTTGGGTTTCAGGCAGGTTATACTACGGAATTATTTTTTAAAAAACCTTTGAAATTCACTGAAAAAAACAGGTTTCAAGCAGGTTATAGTTAGGAATTAGCATTCAAAAAATATTAGAAATTCACTGAAAAAAACATAGGTTTAAGGGGTGTTATTGTTAGCTGGACATTTCACTCATACAAAACCATTGAAATTCCTCTGTTATAGTTAGTTGTACTAACTGTAACTCTCGCATCCGCAATCCACTGGTGATGATGGCACATATTACAACATTCATGACATGATCAGTGACATCACTGATGACAAACGGATGGAAACTTGTGGCATGCAATAACGTGTTCCAATGTAAACCAGTCATAGTAACACAAAAGGGGAGTAACCAGTGTAGACTCATCACCACATATAATAACCAGCAGGGTGAACATAGGAAAATCATCTACAAGAATTGGCACATTGTCCGCAATGATCCGGTCCTGGGTAAATTGATTCAGAGGAGACCTCAGTTCACTTTTAGAAAAGCTTGTTCTCTCCACCAAGAATTGGTCAGCAACATGCTGCCTAGCAGCACAGCAAAAAAACCAATTTCTTCAAGGATGGTTTTATTAAATGCCTAAAATGCAAGGCAGGCCCGTTTGGAAAGGATACTACCAGTTTTCCACTGGGTTTTTCACAGAAGTCTGAACAACAAATTAAAGGGCAATTTTCAAGCAAAACTGAATACGCTTTCTACGTACTACAATGCCCATGTGGCCTGAAGTACGTAGGCAGGACCACCCTCCCTGTACACAAGAGGGTACTGCAACATCTGCATGCCATTAAGAATGGGGATAAATCATATCCCGTGGCACGCCACTTCGAGCAGTACCATACAAAAAATGCTGAAGGTCTGTCCTATTATGTAATCAATGCTGTCCCCCTAAATGTAAGGGGTGGGGATCGCAAGAAAAGATTGAGAAAGCTTGAATCTAGCTACATATTTGAGCTCAAGACCCCAGAAGGTCTTAACATGGAAGAAGATTTACATACTCATTTATAGGCTTCGCCCAACTCTCTGTTTTTTTTAACTTCACCTTCACATATGAGCACTTTTCTTGACACAGATGTTTGACTACAACAGTATTTATTGATTAGGTGCATACCTATGTTGTATAAGCTTTGATATCTATTCTGAGCTCTTTATATATTTGGTTTGTCCCACTGGGGCTCAACTGTGGGCCCAATTGTATAAGACAATACTTGAATCATTGGAATGTGTAATTTTAAGCCTGCATGGGCGGAATATGTTAAATGCCTGCATTGCAAGCAGCTTAAAATCTGCAATGTTGCCAAATTGTATGAATTAAATTCATGTTGCAATTTTAGACCACCATGGTCGGGATTTTAGACTAGCGCGATGCGCAGTACTCGATAAATGTTTCCAAATATAAATTGATATTCAGGTCGGTAAAATTGTATACCGTTTGAAATAAGCAGCTTTTGCAAATTACAGCATGGAGTAGCATCTAATTTACTATTGAACTACACTTTGTATGTTTTATACCAAAAACTACTAGTCTGTTTAATTCTATTGTTGTAGTACTCCACATGATTTGCTTGCACTAAAAGTTAAAAATGCACTGAAAACTTTATTGAATTGCTAGTCTCCAATACGGATGTCAGCCCACTATCCCCATTACTTAGGGCTGTTCAGACTGTATGTGGAGAGGAAAAAATGGGCAGCAGGTGCAAATAGGCAAGCAGGTTTGGGCCAGGGTAACAATATCCTGGAAAACTTGCTGGGCAAAATTCAGGGTCTTTTAATCCCAGACCCTCACCTTAACTTTTTTTCTTGGCCTGCTTGCCTGATATAGATTCCAGTGCTTATCGCTTTTGAGTGGTTCGAGTCTCCTGAGGCGAAAAGCCGGGAGAAGTTGTTTTACCTGTATAATTGTGCTTTTAAATACTTTTACTTGCTGCTACTGCACTTTGCACGCTGAGGGCGCCGTGTAGCGGATTTAACGCTCACGTGACCCCCTCCTACCGACTTCCATCGCCGCTGGCCACGCCCACCTGTAGGCCACGCCCCCTTCCCGCCCTTCTTAAGCGCTGTCTCACGAGCGCTCTGCTGGTTCGAGTCTCCTGTGGCGAAAAGCCGGGAGAAGTTGTTTTACATTGTATAATTGTGCTTTTAAATACTTTTACTTGCTGCTACTGCACTTTGCACGCTGAGGGCGCCGTGTAGCGGATTTAACGCTCATGTGACCCCCTCCTACCGGCTTCCATTGCCGCTGGCCACGCCCACCTTTAGGCCACGCCCCCTTCCTGCCCTTGAGGCCTCCTATTTCAATGTGCAATTTCAGAACGCGCAGCGGTCGTGCGCAGCGGGCGCGCCGTTTGCGCGCCTAAGGCGCGCCGTAGGCAAGCCAGTCTGCGCCCGTCCGCGGCCGGACGGGGCAGGGGCACGACTCCATGCCAAATTCATATCATACTCCTCTAAGGAGCTTACCACCCTTCAAGGCCACTGGCCACTTTTGGATACCATCCGTAGGTTCATCGCCTCATTAGGGCTTGTCCCTCCTTCCCCTCCAATATCACTTCCTTCGCTGCTGGCTTCTCCGCTACATTGTTCCCCCCCACCTGACCCCCCCCTACTACCCCGTCACTATCTGTTCTCTTACTCAACACCAGGTCAGCGGTCAAGCACCACCATGAGCTGTTTGTCCTGCTCGATTCAGAGAAGCCTGACTTACTGCTCTGACCGAAACCTGGTTTTGTGATTCTTCCCTCCCCGTTCTCTTGGCTACCCTTCCCCCCTCCTACGTTGCCCTACGTGCCAACCGCCCGGCGGGCAGGGTTGGTGGTGGTGGGGCGTTAATCGCTCGGTCTGAATTGAACTTTCAAACACTTCCCTCTCCCCCTATCCCCCCCACAGATTTCCTGGTAGTCCGTTCCCTTTTCTTCTCCCCCCCGATTACTTGCCTCCTAATGTATCGCCCACCCCAGTCTTCGTCTCTGTTCCTGCTGGCATTTCAAGACCTGCTGGCCAACCTGGTGGTCAACTACGCTTCGGTCTTGGTGCTAGGGGATTTCAATTACTGGCCCTCAGACCCATTTGAGTGTACTGCCTCGAAAGAATTCACAGAATCCCTTCTTTCTCTCAATTTTGTACCGTACAGAACTGTCCCCACTCATTCTCACGGGCACATACTTGACCAGGTTTGGTCCCTCAACCTTCCAGTGTCTCCGGTGACTGTCTCTCCCTGTCCCTGGTCCGATCATGCTCTTATCTCCTTCTCTATCTCTCTTAACCCGGTATCCAATGTCCCGCACGCCAAAAATACCTGGGCGCGGAATTGGAACAGACTGGATCTTCCCTCCTTGACCTCCCTGCTTCGGAACTCCACTCCGACCCTTTCTGGTATTTCATCCGTCTCTCAAGCCAACGCTATTAATACCTGGCTGGCTGGAGGTTTTGACTCAGTGGCTCCCCTACGTCGCATTTCCATCCGTCGACCCAAGGATTCCAACAGATGGTTTAACGACCAATGAGCTAAAACTGATCGTTCGACGGGCAGAGAGGCAGTGAGGCAGTGGAGGAAAAATTACTGTCCCTTACTAAAAACCCTTTTTCTCACATCACTTGCCAAATACAAAACTGCAATCCTTGCCGCCAAAACCACCTATTTTTCAACAAAAATAATGTCAGCCGAAAATAAACCCAGGGGAATTTCGGTATAGTGAATGACCTCGCCTTTTCAGACAGAGCTTCACCCCAAATCCCTCCTTCCCAGCCTCCATGCGATCAACTTAACAACTATTTCTTGGATAAGATCGTAACCATCAAGGCCAACATCCCCCCTACCTCGCCTGCCTTTGTTGATCCCTCCCCTCCCACCGTTCAATGCCATCTTACCTTCATTCCCCCCCTCACTGAGGAAATATTTCTGGAGATACTTCCCAAAGTGAAGTCGGGTTCCCCGGCAGACGTCTGTCCGGCACGAATCCTGCAACAAATCTACTCCTTTTGTCCTGAACCCCCCATTACTCTCCTCAATAGCTCCCTAGCACAGGGAGTAGTGACCCCTGCGCTCAAATCAGCCACCATAGTGCCCATCTTAAAGAAACCTGGTGCTGACCCGTCCATCTCAGCCAACTACCGCCCCATTTCCCTGCTGCCCTATCTGGGCAAGGTGCTGAAACGCCATGTCACCGCGGTACTTAGCGCCCATGTAGAGGTTAATGGGGGACTGGCCTCCCGCCAGGCCGGCTTCCGTCCTAGGCACTCGACTGAATCAGTTGTGGTCTCAGTCCTAGACAACCTCAGGAAGGGTATGGATGATAACAAACACCAGGCACTGGTCCTCCTCGATCTCTCCGCCGCCTTTGACACGGTGGACCATACCATCTTACTATCCTGTGTCAAGGCGGCTGGAATCGGGGGATCAGCCCTGGTCTGGCTCTCCTCCTTCCTGAGGGACCGCACCCAGGCGGTCCGTTTAGGAGACTTTATGACCACCCCACTTCCTGTCACCTGTGGTGTCCCCCAGGGATCCTCTCTCTCTCCTTTACTTTTCAACCTTTATATCTTTCCTCTTATTTTCGCACTCCAGCAGCTGGAGGTCACTGTGTACAATTATGCGGATGACCTCCAGCTCATCTTTGATCTATCTTCCTCTCCCCTCTCTGTCTCTAATTTCCAGTCAACCATGACATTCATCAGGGACTGGATGAACCACAACCATCTTAAGCTGAACCCGGACAAAACCGAGTTGGTTCTCACCGGTGGTTCTTCCAGCCCCTGGAACTCCCTTCTCTGGCCCTCCTCTCTTGGTCCCGCACCCTCCCCCTCAACCACAGTCAAAACACTGGGTGTTAAAATAAACAACCAGCTCACCCTCCATTCACAAATCAGTTCTGTGGTCTCCTCCTGTTTCCTCACTCTACGAACCATCCGCACTGTTTCCCGTTTTTTTTCCCCTCAGGCACTTAAGTTGATCATGGCCGCCCTGGTGATATCGCGGCTGGACTATGCCAACACCCTTTACCACGGCATCCCAGCATACAGCCTGCGGAGACTCCAGATGATCCAGAACCAGGCGGCCCGGTTGGTCTATGGTCTCCCACGCTATCACCACTCTACACCCCTTCTCAGGGAGCTTCACTGGCTTCCGGTAAAGGAACGTTCCCTTTTTAAGACCGGCTGCATGGTCTTCCAGGCCCGCCAAGGCACTGCCCCTGCCTTCGTTTCTTCATTAATAAAAGAATACGTTCCCACCAGAGAGCTTCGTTCTTCTTCCAAGTCTCTCCTTCAGATCCCACGTTTTAAACGTAAAAAGTGGGGTGGGACCAACTTCTCTACCTTGGCTCCCACTTTTTGGAACTCCCTTCCTGACCATCTCCGTTCTGCCACTCATTATCTTTCTTTCCGCAAGGATCTAAAAACGTTCCTTTTCAATCAGGCCTTCTCCGTGTAACTCTCCCCTTCTCTCTCTTATAGGCTCCATTTTTTTGTCCTCGGTTGCCGAACCCCCTACCAGCGCCAAAAAAACCGTACGGTGCACGCTGCGCTTTATAAATGTTTTAAATTAGAAATTAAATTAGAGAAACCACCTTATGCGTGCCATCACTCCTCCACTCCACTGTACCCTCTCCAGATGAAAAAAACACTGGCAAGAATCCAATCCAGTTAAACAAAGAGACAGATCAAATCCATGTAGAACCCCTTGAAACACCATTAAAAATGTTTGTAAAGTGGGCTGCTACAACAGCTATTACAGTAGTGAGATGCAGAGTTACACAGTGAAGTGAACAATGAATTTGTACTATATTTGTTCACTCACTGTGATTAAAAAGAGAATCCACTAATCCACTAGATCCAAAATGCTAGCTACTACCCACACCCTCCGGCCTTACCTCGCCTCCCACTTGACTCAGCTCTTCCTGTCCTTGTGGCCAAGTCCAGACCATAATCTTCTCTTTTTTTCTGGCCAGCATACCGCGTCGTGGCTGTCCGCATCTCGCAACAACCTGTGTTTCTCTTTGACACGGCACGTCTCCTGGGCACGGCTCTTCAGTTCCTCTGTTTTGCTTGGTTCTGTGGCTCTGCAGACGAGCCCGTCTCTCTCTCTTGTGGCATCTGATGTCACAGTCCTGCACTATATACTCTTTAACACTTGACCACTAAGCAGAATATAGATGGATGTTTGGAAAGGTTGCACAGCCAACCATTCTAAACAAACAACTATAAGAAAATGTACAAAGAACACAAACCATAAAACATTAATGGCTGATGTGGAGGATTGCAAAAGCCAGTAATGATCTGGGCCTTTACATTATGAAATTTTTCAATAACAGAGCATATGTCACACTCAACAACCTTTATGATGTTAAGGAAGTTAACAGTAAATCTCAGAAATAAGAATTGCCTTAGAGAACCAGAACCCCAAAATATGGTTGCATGTCAAAATATGTAGGAAGGGCCGGCTTTAGCACTGGTGGCATCCTGTGCGACAATGTTTGTTGGCTCCCACACCAATGGTCACCTCTGCCACAGATTCCCTCACTTGCACCCTTTAACAGTGCCCCTCAAGTCTCCATAACCACTGTCTCCAGATTAATTTAGTTTTATAGCACCACTCATAGCAGTGTAAGATGTCTGAGCACTTTACAACACACACAATTTGCACAGAGACAATCATATGTGTGTAAATTGGTGTGTAGGGAATGTTACTTCAGACAGGACTACAAGGTGTAGTGTTGGAGTGACATGTCTGATACTGGTAGGAAATGTAGTTTATTAGTCAATATTCTGGAAAAGCACAAATTCAGAATTTAAAACATAAAACCATTGTTAGGGATTCTGTTTAATAATACGAATTGTTTTATACCCAAATGAGCCCTTTTGGGAAGATTAGGATAATGAAGGACTGTGCAAAAAACATATAGTTCTAACATATACCTTGCAGTGTGCATGCAGCTCTGTGATGACAGTTAATAGCTCAATGTTCTATATTAGGATTTTAACTTATAAACTACAAGTAACAAAAAGCTCTTTTACAGAAGCAGTAACCCACTGACTTATTTACATTATATGCACTTTGTGATCTGCATGGTAACCGTTCTTAGCAGCAGGCATTTTAACCCTATGCACTACCTTTGAATGAGCCAAAACTTCCACTAGACAAACCTCCGGTCTCTTTCCAGGTGGACGATTAATCACCTGAGTAATCTTGACATTTTAATTTATGCCTGAAGATTGCTGGAGGCCAGGAACACAGCAGCAGGCGCATTTAAAATGCTAATATCCTTGCAAAAATGAGGCCATCACCCCAAGTCAGCTCCCGTGCAGTGGCACTGATCGCACCACCCTAGATCCGGCCCTGTATTTTAGTGTACTTCCTACATCCCTGATAGGCTTTTTGCATTGGAATAATATACACTCTAGATTTGACATAGGACTGAGGTCAGTATTTCTCTATTGAGTACATTAAATTTAATTACTTGTGTGTGCCAGCTAACTCAGAGGTCACTAGAAACTTCTCGAATAAACAAGAATACATACAGCGTTAGCAGAAAGATAAACAAATACTGCAATAGCATGGTTTGTAGCTATGACATATATTCATAAAAATACACACATAAATAACATAGGCTAAAATGTGAATACTCATCTGATGCTTCTAAGTAGTTCTACCCCAGTGTACTTAACCTAAGTGTAGTACGAGGTAAGAAGTAGGTGTTGTAAACCAAAGTATAGCTAACTATAGTTTAGTTTTGCCAGAGTTGCCAAGAGTCTCTCTAGGTTCTAATCTGCTCCATATCTTGGAATGAGAGAGGTTGGAATCTCTTTCCGCGTCTCCATCTCTAGGGGAGTCAGAAACACTGGAGCTGGATTTTCTGCAAGGAGGATGACTTTGTCTGGTCAGTGTGTCATGTGGGGACTTGACTTCCTTCCGAACTTGCCGTGGCGACCAAGCGATGTGCAAGTAGGCAGCGGAACCTTGGTTTGCCATGGCAAGTGAAGCTATATTTATACCTCGAAGGTGTTTAGGAATGCCAGTATTGGCGTAAAAGTCGGAGAGAAGAACGTCAAGAATGAACCCCTAAGGAATAGATGTTCATGCATAATAAATGAGTTCTTGGAGAAATCAATAATCCAAGCAAGGGGAAGTCCTAAAGGCTTAAGAGTCTTGTTTTCCAAGAACTTGTTGTGACGTTGATGGACGGATGTAGGTGGCCATGCCTGTATTTGGTTAGCATGGATAATGCCTTAATAAGGGTAGGATTTCTGTGCCTAAATAGGGGCAATGTGAATTGTGGCCGTATAAGGGCATAAATCAGGAAACCTATATACGGTATCTAAATCAACACACAACACCCACTCCACTTTCGTATGAACGACATTAGTAAATTCTAAACATGCTAAACATATCTAAAATATAGCTACACATGATTTGCTATGCATACAAATGCAATGGTGCTGTACATATTAAAGCAATGTTTAATTCTAAGCATAAGTTGGCATTGAATGCTAAATGAATGAACATACATATATGTACATGATGAAATGGCTCATAAATACAGATGAAAAACCGAAGACATTTCATGTCAAGGTACATAAAACAATTGTTATTGACAAGGTGACATAATGTCTCTGAAAGTGTTTCAAAGAAGTCTGTTCTCTATGAATAGTTCTACTATAAGCAGATTACTTTGCCAAAAAAAGAAAAATACAAATTTGGAAAAAAAATAATCATAGGAAAAACTTCCAAGTTTAGTCTTTGTTTGTAAAAATGAAGGCCAAATTCAGAGTCTTCCTGGAACGCTGTGTGCTGAATCAAAAGTCAGTGTATGGGGTTGGAGATAACATGAAATCTTCAAATCCTGTAGACAAAAAGTTGTCTACCGTTGGATTGCCTCGTTTAGAAGACTAACCGCACATAGATGAGAAGCATCGCCTTCAGCATTGGTCACATCCCTGACTGTCTTTATTTGGGGGAACAAGACTTGCATACAGCAAGTGAACCCTGGATGTAACTGTTACCAGATATGGATTGCCTGGCAACATACGATAGCAGCTGTGATCATTCAACATGAGGTATTTTCCATTCGAAAGTTGGCCAAATATTGGATTAATCACTGCAGCTGGTGAGCCTTGCAGGTGGCAGGATAGGTTTGTAGTGGAACCATCGCAGGCCCGGTGTAAATTAATACCCTGACATAGGAGAGAACCGCTTAGTGGGTTTTCACAGTTTGTACCGCTAAGAATCACTTCACGCCCCCTACTCCAACATCTGTGTGTGTAAGGTAATCCCAGGATGTCTTGTGGTATTCATTACCCAACCTTTCATATTTGCCTGCTGGTATATGTTTTAGGCAATACTGAAAATGGAAAGTTGTAACAGGCAGAGTAATTTTACCCAGCATAATCCACTCAGTAGCTGTTTTTTCTGCCACCGTGAATGGTAATTTTTCCAGTTTTTCAATGCTCAGCACTGTATAGTATGCTCCCCTTTGTGCCAGTTTCACCTGTTTATCAGTGAGATTGAATTCTGAAAACAGTAATGTAATGTTTATGAAACGCCAAGGCACATAGCCTGCACACAGGTTTTGTAGCATCCAGCCTAATAGCATGATAGGACGTATTTGAGACTGACTGTGTTGCAACATGACCAAGTCTTGTTCCATAACGTCTATGGCACAGGATACTATGCTGTCCAAAGAATATATCCTGGACGACAGAGTTGTTAAACCATTATTTACTACAGCGAGAGATTTCTCTAAATTAATAAGATCAATTTGTAGTATTATTTCTGCAGTTTCTGATTGGGTAACCATCCATATTTCATTACATGCAGGTAGATACCGGCATATATGAAACATTTTTGACATGGTTTTCTTGGTCTTAGCAAGAATACCTTAAGGTCTGCGCCTTCTTTAAGTAACGATAAGTGTTGTTTCACATCCTCTAGTGTAGCTTGCTGTAGCCAATCAAGGCAAAGTTTCCCTACACTGTATGTTGTTACTATCCCTGGATGCTGTCTTTGAACATAGCGTGGGTCTGGCCTATTAATAGTGAAACCCTGTGTTTTGTTCGGGAATCGATCTTGACAGTTGTTTGTGTCTGTGGGCCAGAGCAACCATTTTTCCAATCTGGATCTGATCTGTTGTGATGCAAATTAGTATGTACGTTGACCTCCCCCTGTGTAGTACTATCACTTGCAGGTGCAGGTATGGACGGAGTGTTCATGTCTTTGATCTTGGCTTACCCAAGGCAAGACATTTGTTGGACAGTGTCATTCAAAAACATAATTTGCTCAGGGATGATACAGGCTCTAAACAAAGCTTCTACCCCATGCACGTGCCAATCTTTTGTGCCTCAGACAGATTTTGTCTCAATATTGTCTTTCCAAAAGTCGAAACCTGTCTAGACAGTTGGGCAATAAAGGGTGCAGAATAAATCTGTTTTTTATTTGTTAACATATTTTTAGTTCATGTCTTGTTCACATTTTTAAAGAGAAACATTTCTGTATTTGGCAAGTTAAACCCTGAAAAATATGGAAATTTCTTTGCAAAAGTTTTTGAGCTACCCTTTGGAGGTGTAGGACAATGGTAGAGTTGGTCATACATAAATACATTTCTAGGAGATGCAGTTCGATGCAAGAAATGATGACCATAGTAGGTATAACAATACATTTGTTCATAGTCTGATGAACCCTCTAAATATTAATGATTTGTGAATACTGCTGACATTTCTAGATCAGACATCATGTTATTAACAGTCTCGAAGTCCCAATCATCAGAAAAGGTAATAGAGGTAACAAAGTCACTTAATGAAATTTTAATCAAGTGTGGAATCTTCAAGAGTTCCGAAAGGCCAAAAATTTCATATTCGGTTTTGTCCAAAACTATACCGTATAGGAACGGCTGTGATGTTCACTGCTGACAAGTCTCTTGCTCCACAATGGGATGATTTGTGTGGCTGGAGAAGGAAGTTCACTCTTTTACTTGCTGTGTCCATTTGATTATATCTTCCATTTATCAACATACCCATAGTTATTAACAGAGCTAACCAAAGTAGAAAGAAGAATATACCTAAAACAATCCAAAGTTCAATCCATGGTGAAACCAGATCAGTCTTTTTCATGTGATGCAAACAGTCAGTTGATTTTTCTTTGAAAGTTCTTTGTGCGGGCATCGTTTTAGGTTTTCTGGCAGCCTCAGAAAACATATCAAACATAATGAAATAGCCAGAGGCTGTTCTGTCAATGGTTAGAATTGCATCAGGATTCGTTGAAATCACTGGAACCAATTGATCACTTGTTACTTTGTTGTAGACGGGTGTATCTGGACGAACTGGTATTTGGGTTTCAAGAGAAACGAGTTCCATAGCTTTGTTACTTAGTCCTTCTTTTCTCACTGTAAAATCTTCAAAGGTGACAAGTATCTCAGTTTGAACCTCTTGGATTGTAGCTAGAGGAGTGCGCTTGCTACATTGTTGGAGTCCACTTGGCCTACTGCTTAGTATTGGCCACATAGTGTGGTTTGATCAGATCGATGGACACAAATCTTTTCTACTTTTTACCAGCAAGGGGCAGTAAAGGTACTGTTCTTGATCAGCATATTGCTAGGACAGGTAGTGGTTGTCTGTAAGAAACACATTGCTTTGTTTTGATCTTAGTTCATTTAAGTCCTATAACACAGCCAAACGATCTTTGAAATCAAACTTTTTATTTTCCACCACTGTGCCTTTCATGTCAAGGTCCGGTACCAGCATTCTAGTCCCAAATAGGACCTCATATGGAGTCACACTCCTAGAGAACTTCTTGGCAAATTGTTTAATGAGCGTTGTACCCCATAAAGATGTTTGACCCATCCATCACCCAAACCTAACACCCTAGCTGTTATAGACTGCTTTATGAACCAGTTTTTTTTTCCACAACAGAATTTCCCTCAGGATGGAATGGAGAAGAATACTGCAATGCTACACCCAAACTGGCCATGGCTTCTTTGTAAGCTCGAGAGCTAAACGCAGGGCCCTGGTTAGAGTGTAGTGTGTCAATTGCGTATGGGCCGATAAAGATTCGGAGATCTTTTATAACACTTCCAGCGTCAGCCAAGTGCTGAGGCCACATTCAAAAGAACTGTGAGCATGAATCCACTGCGACCATGATATATTTATAATTACCATCCCTTTGTAAGAGACTGCAGTGGTCCAGGTAAACACACGCTAATGGTTTATCTGAGATTAACGGGGGCGTCTGCACAGGACGTTTCACAGAAGAGACTTTCATCTTTTGGCATATTTCACAATCCAAAACATAATTTCTGGTCTGTTTCCTAATACATGGCCACCAGTATCTCTCTTTTAATAATGATATTGTGGCTGAAACACCTGCATGAGCAGAGGCGATCCCTTCATGTGCTGCTAGGATTAGCCCTAATCTATGTTCCAGTTTTGGTATTACCCTATCCCCCTCTCCAGGGATTCCAGCAAACAGAACATTGTTCGCATCCATTATATATGAGTATTTAAGTGGAAACCTTTTAGGTAACGCTGTACCACTGCCTTTGCTAGAAGCATTGACAGCCAGTATAAGTTCAGTGTCTATTTTTGTTTTTGAAAGAGTGATAGCAGCTACGAAGGCGTTTGCACAGCCCTCTTTGCAGCTTCATCAGCCAATGAATTCCCTTCAACATAAACGCCAGCACGTTGATGACGCATTGTGTTTATCACGTGAGTGTTCTGTAGTCAAGTGCCATTTTGAGTTCTTGTAGTTCAGCTCACTGAGCTGTACAATCTCCAAGAGATTGAGTTTTTGTGACCATTGATCTAAATTTACCATTGCGCCTACGACCTTTAACGATCACGCATGCTGCACTATAAGCTTGTTTACCCCCCCGTAGCGGGTTGTGCAGATCCGTCAGTATATGAATTCGTACTAGTCAAGAGATAGAATTTCAGTAGGCAGAGGACATTTGTGTTCGTTTTGCAGGAATGCTTGTGTTTTCAAATAAGGATCAAAAACATATTGAACATCAGTTGCAGCAAGTGAATTAACCCATTGCATCCATCTTGGATGTAAAGCTTTTGCATTCGGAATGCTAGCTTTTGTAACCGCCTCTGAGGCTGGTACAGGGGTTACAACCATAATGCGTTACCCCTGCGCTAGAGCTCTTTATTTAGCTACAGCAGTTTGAACTGCTGTCAGAATTTTTTAAGTTGATGTAAATTTAATTTCTGCTTGTGTATACAAATGTGATTTGTATACAATTGCTACTTTTTCACCTTCGCTAAAAGTTGAGTATGTGAATCCACATTGACCCGGAATGATTTGTCTCACTGAGTTGCGTATGTTTACGCGTATTTATAAGTGTTTTGTTACTAACATCTCAGTTTGAAGTGATTGCCGGATATCTGTTTGTTCCTGTGTCCAATGTGTAATTTTAAAATCAGGTTTGATTAATTCGTAGAGAGGTTTAACCCTTTCTGCGTAGTTTAGAATGTATGTTCTTCCAAAATTCAGGAAACCTAGAATCGCCTTTAAGTTTTTTAGCATTTTTGGAGGTTGGAGCAGAGTACACTTTTATAAAATGTTAGCTGCCAGGCTTTACCCTTTACTTGATAGTTCATATCCTAGAAAAAGAATATTTAGATGGGCAATTGTTGATTTTTTTTCATTGAATTTATAACCCTCGGAGGCGAGCCCCAGTATAATGGTGTACACCCTATTCAAGTGCTTGTTCAGGTCATCGTCTGTCAGATATATATCATCGACATATAACAATGCCTCGTCATCATAATTTTGTAGTAACTCTGTTACTTTAGCTGAGAATAACCCCATACTATTCTTGAATCCCTGTGGGAGACAACAGAATTGATGCTGGGTCCTCTTTATTGAGAAAGCTGTCAAATACCTTCTTTCAGGTGCTATGTTTTGACAAAAGAAACCGTTAGAAATATCTAATATGGTTTTATATTTTTTACGCACAATGTTATTCATTAATGCTGTACTGTGTTCATTTTGCACAACAAATGTTTTACCACAAGAGGTTAGGTGTCTGTAATCCAATACTAGACGATATGTATTGTCTATTTTGGAAACAGGAAATAAAGGCTTGTTCATTGGTGAGGTGCATGTTTCAATTACCCCTTGGTATTTAATAAGCATGGGTGAATTTTGCGAATTCGCGATCCGCGAATTTGCGGTTTTGCGAATTCGCGATCCACAAAATTAGCGAATTTGTGTGAATTTTTGTTTTTTGCGTGTTCGCGGGGTTTTTTGCATGTTCGCAAGGATTTTTGCGTCTTCGCGAGCCGCTTGCATAGCGAAGTTACCCATGCAGTTGTTTATGGGAGAGGGAGAGAGAGATAGATAGATAGATAGATAGATAGATAGATAGATAGATAGATAGATAGATAGATAGATAGATAGATAGATAGATAGATAGAAAGAGAGAGAAAGAGAGGGAAAGAGAGAGGGAGAGAGAGAACGAGAGACAGAAAGAGAGGCCGGATCTCTGAAGGGCCAGATTCCTGAGTTGCCCCTATAGAACATACAGCTTTTTATTTTTAGCAAAATGCATATGAAAATTGTGCTGTAAAGGTCTCTTTTAGTTTAACTCCTCCTGACAACTCAAAATGGGGGTATTTGCCATCCTCTCCCTTCTTCCTGTTTTTTATATCTGTAAGTGCTTCCTGATGAGGTTTAATTCCTTGGACAGGTGCCTCGTTGCCTACTTGTAACTATTCTCTGACCCTGCTTCAAGGGTCAGAGCAGGGTCAGAGAATAGTTGCAAGTAGGCAACGAGGCGCCAGGAAGCAATTAGCATCAGGTGTCCAAGTTGAAGTTTATATGTTTGTAACCCTTTTGTAAAAGGTTACAAAGAAATTAGGTTCAACATTTGCACCTGCTGCTGTAACCCTTGCTTGGCTGAAAATTCGTCCCCGCTGAATCGCGGATTTTACCGCGATTTCGCGAGATTCGCGAATCGCGAAATCGCGGAAAATCCGCAAATTCGCCCGCGAAACGGATTTTACGCCCACCCTTAGTATTTAAGTTGATCTTAGATCTCCCTGACTTGTTTTGTAGCTTATTGCTTAATTGGATACATCCTTTGTGCAGTTGATTGATTTTTGAACTGGATCTTATGAAGAGGTGAGTCCTCATCCCATCCTACATGATTTTTGTATCATGCTGGGGCTTGGGCAACAGCCCATTCCCTGGCATAAGTATATTTTAAATGTACCGGAACATGGTTGGAGAAGGCGGGCATAATGATGTCTTCGCCATGTTGGCACTCCCTGACAAATTCTGGTGGCCAGCTCTGCTAGAAGTATACCATAACCCTTTGAAAGTCGCTCCCAAAAGAGTGCTTTCACTTTTCTTGGTATGTCTCCCTCCATCTGGAGTGTTATTTCATATAACTTTTGTGGAGAACTAACCCTGGTGTCTACAGTCTCTACTTGTATGTACTCATTCAAGTCCACTGTCTCCATAAGTTCCTTCATGTTCTGGCAAGCTATTGTTACTTCTGCTTCACTGTCCAACATTGTCCGAGCCCATTCTCCATTCTTGAGTTGTGTCCTCGGCATGTCTGATCTTCAGACCTGCTACCTTCTTTTTGGAGAATTGAGGTTTTGGATTGTTTTTCTGAATGTGTTGATCATCTTTGGACTTCACGCGTTCTTCTTTTTGATCTGACAGTCCTCTTTTTTTGGATGTTTGTGACGATATCTGAAAGGAATGAGAGGAAGGTGTATCACTGTCTTGATACCTGTCAGGTTTTCTCAAATTATCCCTATTCCTGAGGTTGTACCTCCTTTCAGAGGGCTCCTTTTGAAGAGAACTACCTCGGGATTGAGAATGTTTCTCTTTTGAATGTTGTTTGTTTTTTTCCCACTTCTTTTTAGAAGAGGTAGGAATGTGTTTGATAGGGTCTTTCTTAGGACGTCCAGACAGTTGTGGTCTAACTGTGTAATACTATTAATCTTTGTATTTGATTAAGTACTGCCTCGTCTAACATTGCTTCGATGTCTGGATGAGGCGTGTAGCCCGCTAAAATTGGCCATGTTGCTCCTGGTCTACCTTGTGGACCGAGTCTGGTAATGTGATTGTAATGCTTTAGGGTGCCTTTAAACCAAAGCTGATGCTCCTGGTATGTGAGTGGAATTTCAATACCCTCGAAAGGAATATATTCCTCAGGTGGTTCATCTTCTTTGTAGAAGTTAAACATTTTTGTTACTGGATGTGATTCAGGGAATACTATCTATGAGTAGAATACCTCTGTCTGGTGAGATTCAAGTGCCTCTATCACAAAAACTGCTCTACTGCCTCTTGGTGTGAGGCCATGTTTTATAAGTTTTAGAGTAATAGTTCTCCTTAAATTTGGAGTGATGATCATTGCACTTTCATTGGTTTCATTAAAATCTGTATAATCAAAAGTTGCTGTGACATGGACAGGTACAGCTCCACCGGTTCCGGTGATATTGTCCTCGGACATTGTTTAATGAAAAATGCAGAGCAAGTTTCAACGGAACAAAGATAAGGTGCACAATGTTTTAGAACACTGTATCCTTCAACGTTGAACAAACCAAACAGCTAATACATAGGATTTTCGTCCTACTTAGCTTCGGCGGATATTATCCCTACCCACTCCAGACGTCTTATGGAGTTTTAGGAGTAGGGGTCTCTGAGAAAAGCACGACTGAGATACTTCAGTATTTAGTGTTAAATTAGTGCCTTACCAAACCGTTGGGCGTCATGTAGTGTAGTTCCTATACCCCTGATAGGCTCTGTGCATTGGAATAATATACACTATAGATTTGACATAGGACTGAGTTCAGTATGTCTCTATCAAGTACATTAAACTTAATTACTTGTGTGTTCCAGCTAGCTCAGAGGTCACTAGAAACGTCTCGAATAAACAAGAAGGGATTTGTTTCTGACAACCGCATAAACATAACAACTTTGTTTCCCTTCAAATCGGAACAGTCTCCGAATCGTGGAAACAATAGAGAACAGTTTCACTCAGTCAATCTTGTATGCTTATTTCTCATGCAAGAGATATGAACTGCTACAATCGTAAGACAGAATGCGAAGTATAATACGTACAGCGTTAGCAGTAAGATAAAATAATACTGCAATAGCATTGTTTGTAGCTATGACATATATTCATGAATATACATACATAAATAATACAGGCTAAAATGAGAATACTCATCTGATGTTTCTTAATAGTTCTACCCCAGTGTACCTAACCTAAGTGTAGTACAAGGTACGAGGTAAGAAGTAGGTGTTGTAAACTAAAGTATAGCTAGCTATGGTTTAGTTGTGCCAGAGTTGCCAAGAGTCTCTCTAGGTTCTAGTCCGCTCCATACCTTAGAATGAGAGAGGCTGGAATCTCTTTCCGGGTCTTGACCTCTAACACCCAGCAAGGGGAGTCAGAAACACTGGAGCTGGATTATCCGCGAGGAGGATGACAGTGTCTGGTCAGTGAGTTAAGCGGGGACTTGACTCCCTTCCGAACTTGCCGTGGAGAGCCGCGTCGTGAAAGTAGGCAGCCGAAGCATGGTGTGCCATGGCAAGTGAAGGTATATTTATTCCTTGAAGATGTTTAGGAATGCCAGTATTGACGTAAAAGTCGGGCAGAAGAACGTCATGAATGAACCCCTAAGGAATAGATTTTCATGCATAAGAAATTCTTTTTTGGAGAAATCAATAATGCAAGCAAGAGGAAGTCCTAAAGGCTTAAGAGTCTCGTTTTCCAAGAACTCGTTGTGACGTTGATGGATGGATGATGGTGGCCGTGCCTGTATCTCGTTAGCATGGATAATGCCTAAATAGGGGTTAGGATTTCTATACCTAAATATGGGCAATGCAAATTGTGGCCATATAAGGGCATAAATCAGGAAACTTATATACAGTATTAACCGTGGGTGAAGTACTACGCTATGCTCGCATAATTTGCTCTACTTCGCACTACGCAAATTGCACGGTGCAAACACGTGTAGCGTAGCAGTAATTTTTTGCTTGCCCGCGGTCCTCAACGTCAAGTTGGTGACCGCGAGCAAGCAAAATGACATCCCAGCGAGACTTTTTCCTCATTCGCAATCAGCAACATCAAGTTGCGGATCTCGAGCGTGGAAAATAAACCTCCCGGCGAGATTCTCAATGCACGTGAGGTCAGGTTTCTCATTGCGAGTGGTCACGTATGCTCACGACTGCTCGTCATGAGAAACTACCAGTCCTCGTTGAGAAAGCTGCTGCTCGAGTAGAAATCTACTCAAGCGGCAGAAAACGACCGCTTGCACTGTGCAAGATGTGGTTTGCACTGATTGCATAGAGCAGACAAGCATCAAGCACTGTGCAATCAGTGCGAACAGCATTTTGCACAGTGCACGACGCAGTTCGCGTAGCTCGCGTAGTGCAAAGTGGACTTCACGTAGGTACGCGTAGCGCTACTACGCAAAATATGCCCAGGGTTGTAATGGTATCTAAATCGACACACAACAGTATCTAGGCAGAAAATCATATGACATACATTTAATTTCTTGAATGTTGTTTACAAAATTATAATCTTCATTTGGCTGCAAGGTTTGAATTATTAACACAAATGGACTGTAATTTTTTAAAACAATATAGAGGTGGCGTAGGAATCTGACGTATTGCCAAGTTCACAGATACTCATAAAGCTGGAAATGCTTCAGTATACATGGATGTTGCATGGGTACACACACAGCAGCACCCATGGAACACCCCTTTCACGCAGTGTACTGCGAAATTGTAACACATATTTACAAGGCCCTGAAGAGCAACGTAAAGTGGCTTTGCATGGCCTTGTAAATTTGCTGTGGCACATTGCGCCACTGAAGCGTCTAAAAAGTGATGCTTCTGTATCGCAAAAATGGCACTAGGGCCTCGTAAATGAGGCCCTCAAAGCTTTAAATGGGCGGTACTTCAGTATGTTTGCATTTTAGGCACCTGTGACATACATCCTAAAATTATTATGGAAGTATGTTAATAGGTCTTGCTACCTTGTTGGTCCAGGATATGATCTGAAAAAACTCCCTTTGGGGCTGAAATGTCAACAACATCAATAGTGTACTGATATTGACTGAAATGATTTACATACTTTACTCTAACTTTCAGTCATGTTGTTAAAGTTGCATCAACTATCAGCCACCAGTATTGTATATACTGTATAGACCCTCAATTTGCCTCACTGGCTCTCTTCCATTTTATTCAGCCCGAGGACAGGCCGCAATGTAACCACCAGGTGCCAGAGCGCCATAAAGCTACGGAAGGCGTCCCGCAGCGCGGCACCCTCCAGTTGCGACACCAGCTCTCTTCAATTTTCTTTGGTCCGAGGACAGGCAGCACAGTAACAGCCACACGCTGGAGCGCCATAAAGCTATGGGATCAAAAAAAAAAACAATATCCCAACTGGTATTATTAGAAAGACAATTAAACAAGTAAGCATAGTGCATTACGAGAACAGAAACATTCAGTGCAATAAAAGGCGCAGCCCCCAATGTGGTTCATCCTAATTAAACCAACACAACTGAGAAATTCATGCTTAGTTATTCATATGGAGCCACATTATTTTTCTTAATTCACTGTATATATTCAAGCACCATTCACTATGCGGCACTTATGCTGACCACAATTGTCCCTTAAGTCGCCACCTTTCGTGTCACTTGCACATGTTGAGCACCAAGTCCAATTCGGGTTGCTGTGTTATCCATTCACTTACAGTGCTGATAGAACTGTATACCGCCTAACAATTCTTTTAATTATATGATGCTGTGAGCACTTTCGAAAAAACTTACTGAGTCTCCTTGTTTCTGTTCTAGTAATGCGCTATGCATACTTGTTTAATTGTCTCTCTAATAATACCATTTAGCATATTGTTTGTTGATTTTGATTACCTACCCCAATCCCAACGTGGTTGACAGGTCATACTCCTGTAGCACTTTACAAGAAAGCTATGGGAGGCGTCCTGCAGAGTGGGACTCTCTATTTGCGGCAGCAGCACTCTTCCATTTTCTTCGGCCTAATGAGGGGCAGCAATGAAACTGCCAGTCATCGGAGCGCCAAAAAGCTACGGGAGGGGTTCTGCAGCACTGGGCCCATCATTTGCTGCTGCAGCTCTCTTCCATATCCATCAGCCCGAGGAGGGGCCACAACATAACCGCCAAGCGTCCGAGCACCATAAAGCCACAAGAGGCGCCCCTTCATATGCCACACCAGATCTCTTCCATTTCCATCGGCCCAAGGAGGGGCTGCAATATAACTGACAGGCGCCAGAGTTTCTTAAAGAAAAGGGAGGCGTCCTGCAACACAGGGCCCATCATTTGCTGCATCAGCTCTCTTCCATTTCCATCAGCCCAAGGAGGGGCTGCAATGTAACCACCCGCACCAGAGCACCATAAAGCTACGGAAGGCGTGGGACCCTCCATTTGCTATACCACCTCTCTTCAATTTTCTTCGGCCCAAGGAGTGGCAGACAGCATAACTGTCAGGTGCTGGAGTGCCATAAAGCTACGGGAGGTGCGCTGTAGCACGGGACCACCATTTGCCGCACCAGCTCTCTTCCATTTCCATCAGCCCGAGGAGGAGCTGCAGCGTAACCGCCAGGATATGCCACACCAGCTCTCTTCCATTTCCATCGGCCTGAGAAGGGGCTGCAACCTAACCGCCAGGCACCAGAGTGCCATAAAGCTACAGGAGGCATGCCGCAGTGTGGGACCCTCTGTTTTCCGCACCAGCTCTCGTTATTTCCAGGCGCTGGAACGCCATAATGCTACAAAGGGCATCCTGCAGCGAGGGACCCTCCATTTGCCACACCATCTCTCTGCCATTTCCTTAGGCCTGAGGAGGGGCCACAACCTTACCACCAGGCACCAGAGCACCATAAAGTTACAGGAGGCATCCCACAGCATAGGTCACCCATGAGTGTGCCCAGACTCGGCCTGGGCAAAGACCGGGCCAAGAACGGCCCATCTTAGCTTGTCATAGCCTGGATAAGGCTGGGCGATCCCTCTGATGTTTTGCCCCCAGGACAGCAGGGAAGAGGATGTATACAAAGACCTCCTTGCACAGTCAAGGACTTTCAAAATCTGGCATCAAGATTCTAATACTGGTTTGGAGCTCTTCAGAAGGGCGCCGATTGCCTCATCAAACCCACAATCATGGAGGGAAATTAAGGCAGATGTCCCGGAGCTGAAGGGGGTCACAAGCTGTGTTCCTTTTCCCAACATACCTTCCAATACCCGGGTGGATACTCCAGTCCAAGGGTGTTCCTGCCACTCGCTGCTTTTGGCTCCACCCTCCTAAGGCTTGCTGTAATCGAAGGTACTGTGTACACTGAGATGACAATGGCTCGACACTTTATGTACAGAAGGAGATTTCTACTTAAAATTTGGCTGTGGGTTCCCCCGCCTCCACCCCCTATATAATTTAGGTGTTATCAGGGATAGCATGGGGAAAAGGAAATTGAAGGGGGTGGGAACTGGTAGAGCCCACAACACATCCAAAAAACCTAACAAAGCCCTGAGTGACACAGTGAATTGTGTGCTCGATCGCATTGCTGATTTACTGATCGAGTGCGAAGAACTCTTATAACCATTGGCTCTTGACTCTGCACCCAATCCGAAGATTTCAGCAATATGCGGTAGCCTCCCATAAACTGGACGCATTCCTAGTATGTTTAGAAGCGCACATGCATGTAACCAGACTTCCGAGGCTCCTGTCATAGTTACTAAATACTTGCAAAGCACAGCTAGCGACCCGCCTATGCCCACTGCTGACCTCATATGTATTAATGGGTTTCAACCCCTGCTAGACTTACCAGAAACTACTAATGCTCCAGAAGAACAGGTTGCCAGGAATACTCCAACACTAGTTAGATCAACATTTTATGATTTAAAGGCTGCCAGCTCTATATTAGACTAAAGTATGGAAATTATAACCCTTAAATCGACAATTAGAAGTGTTAATTGGGCTCATGCATAAGCTGCTTGATAGAGTTGGAAAGACGAGTGATCCAGTAATAGTACCTGCTATTGAGTCCTTAAGAGTAGCAGATAGTTAGAAGCAACCATTAGACAAAGTAGCCTATACTACCCTTTCGGCTGTGGTCATTATAACAGATGCCCATAGCAGAACACTATGTAAACTACAACAAGCCCCAGGGGGCAGGTCAAGTCCTCTAGCATGCACGAGGAAACCTAATAGGTCAGCCAAATTCACTTACCCTCCAACACACAACAGCTATATGAAAAATGTTCCTACATGCAATAATGCTGTAAGATTGGAGGATGAGGAATCCCACAAAAACGGAACCCATTCACTGGATCAGCCACGCAAGAGGGTTTAGATCTGTGACCAGGATGACATTTTAAGAGCCAGGAGGTGTGTACTATGTAACAGCCCAGTAGATTCAATAGAATGAAGTAAATTAACCCTGGTGGATGAGAGTCTAGTGCATAATTTAATAGCTTTAGAAGTTGAGACGAGACCCCCAGCATCATCAAATATTCAATTTTTAGTGACAGATGGTAAACAATCCACCTCAGATCATCCCTAACCTATTATCTATCAGGCCATCCTCTTTATTTTCCTTAGTGGAAATCGACTGACAACATATCATAATTGTACCTAAAACTACTGAAGCCAGTGCACCTAGTCCCTCTCCGAATCTAAGATCATTATTACCTAATGAGTTAACATCACCAGAAATTCCCAGGGCTGACTCAAGGAAAATCCATCCTTCTATTGGGCCGTATACAGGAGAGGAAGTCCATCCCCAAATATCATTAAACAACCTTTCCAGCCTAACACTCTCCCAAGACGAAGAGCTTCAGGATGTCTACCCCATCCCTAGTCCCGATTATCTATAGGCCTTCACCCGCTTAAATTGGTGTCATGGAACTTGGGTGGGGGTTAGAAGAAAACTGAGCCTTCTGCATTGGGTAAAGCTCATAAATTCCCATGATATATGCATTCTATGAGAAACCTGGAGCCTGATGCCATAGTTTATGCCAGTCTATGTGAGACTCCACTCGCCCGCAATTGCCTCTAAAAAGGGTCGAACATCGGGCGGAATGCTGATTTGGATCAATATCACGCTAAATTGTAGAATGCAGAGTTACCTACCAACAGCCCAAATATATTAGCGGTCCGATTGAAAGGCAAAACAGGCCTTACTCTAGACATTTATAATGTGTATGCCAGAGGCATACAAATCCTCAATGAACTTGTTGACATGAGGCAACCCTCACATTCTTTGATTGTAGGGAGTGATATCAATGTCACCTTCGAGCCCTTAGACCAGGATCACATCCATGACGTTAAAGAGGAGCATAGATTGTGGTCTTATCCATCACTTGATCTGCCCCAAATTAAGAAATGGTCACAACAGTTATACAATTAAATGCATTGGCACTACAACGGAGTATGAGAGCTACTAATGGGAGTACTAACTCAGACAAAGTAGGACAGTTGACCTTTATTGGGCCAACTGAAGCACGTCGTATTGACTATATCTTAGTGGATCTTAGGCTGTGGCCAACTCTAATTGATATGATAGTCGCCAAAAGTAGTTATAGTGATCATCCCTCTGGGGTAAACCACCAAGCGACCCTAAGAGCAAAATGATTTCAAAAGAGCTACTACCTCTAATGATACACGTTGACTCCAATGGCCTACGGTCTTGGGGCACGAGACCAAACAAAGGGGCTCATTATGATAGCAGGAAAAATAGCCACAGTTGGGCCGGCGGTGGCGATCATTCCGCCATCATCATGACATATACTCCCCACCATACTATGATGGCGGTGGGTATCATGGTCGAAGGAAAGTCCATCTGCTGTTTTTTTGCCGGCAGCAATAGTCACAATTGTCTGGCGGAAAGCCAGCCTTTCTGTGGTGGTTGAACCACCATTGAAAGGAGGAATCCTACCGCATTGGTGGAGGTCCAATCATAATTGTATATGCGGGACCGCAGCACGCATGGCCTTCAAACCCAATCACCGCTATAGTGGCGGGCGAGCCAAGTTCCCCCACCATCGTAATGAGCCCCTTAATACTTTACTTTACTTTGTGGATTTGTAGAGCGTAAACAAATGATCCCCAAGAGGATCTCCCTGCGCTGTAGGAGAAGGTAAGTTTTGGGCATGCACATCTAAAACAGCCATGCCTTTAGAAGTGTATTAAAGCTGATTAGCTCACCACCGGCACTGATGTTCTGTGGCAGTTTATTCCAGTGGCTTGCAGCCAAATAGGAGAAGGCTCTACTGCCCTTCCTTACCCTCTGTATCTTCTGGCTACACAACAGGTTGGCATTACTAGATTTTAATTGTCGAGCCGGTTGATACCGCCTGAGTTTATTATTGAGCCTTTCTCATGTAGTGATCTAAAGACCACACAGATCTTAAAGATAGCTCGCTTCCTCACCGGGAGCCAATGTAGCTGGTTCAACAAAGGGGCCGACAGGGTCTGTGCCGGCTTGTTGAGGGCAAGGCGGGCTGCTGTGTTCTGCACTACATGAAGCCGTGATAGTAGATCCTCCCTGGCACCCACCAGCAGCAAGTTTCCATAATCCAGACCACTCACCAGGAGCGACTGGACAAGGGTTTTCCGTGCCGAAAGAGGGCTCCAGGGAAAGATCTTCCTAAGCATCCTCAGTGTGCCAAAACATGTACCTGACACTGTCTTGACCTGCTCCTCCATAGATAGTTTATCATCTATCCTGATGCCCAAATTCTTCCTTCCGGCCTTCCTGAACAGCAGAATTTCAGTTTATGAGGAATTAAGTTGTACGAAATTCCTCCTCATCCAGATGATGCTGGACATGCAGCTTCTGAATTTCCGTTGAGTTTACATAATGTCCTCCCTGATGGGTACAATTAGCTGCGTGTTATCCGCATATGAGATGGTCTCAAAGACATGGTGTCTGATGATATCAGCCAGGGGTGTCAACTATGCATTAAACAGGGTAGGACTCAGCACAGATCCTTGCGGAATGCCCCTGTCCACCCCTGTGGTTGGCGATACAAATATAATAAATCAAGCAGGAACTAGTAGCCTGTTTGATCGAGATCCAATCTCACTCAGATGATACAAGAGTCATGGAGGGATAACGTGAGCTGCAAACAAAGTACTTTGAACAGTTAGCTGTGTATTTGTTGATTATTCTCATTGTTAAAAATATAGACAGGGGAAATAAAATTGAATTCCTAGTACTCATCTGAATGTAGATCACTAAGGCGCAAACTTGCCAAGGCAATTAATATCCAGAACATGGCCTTGGTGTGAGAGCTAAGGAGGTCCTATAAACTGGCCATAGATAGGACCAAGAGGACCTGGGATGAGAGCAAGTGGAGGTAAATTGGGGAGGCATGCTCCTCAAAAGATGCTGGGCCATTGTTGTGAGGGGGAATATGGAAAATCAGCCTCATGGCCAGTAAAATAACATCACAGCTAGGGTTTGGCAAGAGCTCTTTATACTACTTCCACCTGTTCTATTATGTGGACACCACCTCTTGACTCATCCCCAACTGTAACTAAGGTTCTCTTTAACAAGAACAACATTGTTTCCTCAATTGAGGCCATTGTCCCAGCCAAAGCCCCTGGACCTGACAGAATTCCACAAAACATATTTCACAGTGACAAAGACAACTGGTCTGATAACATATTGGCATTTTCCAATGCCATTGTAGGGGACGCCCCAATTCCTGACTCATTGAAGGGAGTGGAAGTTATTCCTGTCTTCAAAAAAGGCCTATTAGCCTTATAGACTGTATCCAGAAGGTATTCTGCCGTACCATTTTGGTGAGGATTCTGGAGTGGATGTCTGATAATAATACATAGTCTCCCTACCAAGCAGGATGCCGGCAAAATTCAGGAATAACTAGCCAGGTTTTCCAATTCATTCTTCTATTTTGGAAGGTGGTGAATATTGGGCATGGGGAGATTATATGTTGCCTTCATATATTTGAAGTCTGCCTTCGATATTGTGCCTCCTAACATGATCTGGCAGATATTGAAGGATATGGGGATTCTGATGTTAGCTGTTCGCCTTCATTACGACAACCATCGAAGGTTACAATGGGGTGACCAGGGCCAAGTTACTAATCTCATTAAAATCAGCAGGGGTTCCACCTAGGTTGCGTCCTGGCCCCAACTTTATTTTCTTACATATCAATCAAGTTGTTGACAATCTATCTAGGATCCCAGCTGGAGCACCATTGTTATAGCAGGAGGAAATCACAACACTTCTGTTTGGGGATGATACCCTCCTCCAGACCCGATTAAAGATATTCAAATCTTTCTGTGATGGGAGAGGCCTAGAAAGTAATACTGCCAAGACAAAGCTTATGATGCTAAACCTCCACAAATCATGGAAAGGGTGCCTAACCCTAAACAACATTCCACTAAAGAGGGTGAAAAGCTTTGAATATTTGGGCATCAAATTGTCTGAAGATATGTCTTGGCTGCATCATCTGACTAAGGCAAAGGTTTAATCAAATAGCTGGAGCCCTGAGAAGGGAACACTACGGTTCGCACACTAAATCTATTGCACCTGCCTTAGAGATTTATAAAGGCAAGGTCGTGAGCTGTGCCGTTTATGGGGCCGAGTTATGGGGTTTTGAAAAGACTAATTGACCGAACAAGTTTCTAAGGACTTTCTCTTCCCCCAAGCACACCACTTCATCTTCTTAAACTTGACATGGGCGTTAAATTCATCAAAGACCTAGCAAAACTCTGCTTGCTTCTCTTCTGGCAGAGATTAGTTTCAACACCTTAGCTGTCTTCGTATGCTACAGAATTGGAAGAAATTTGCACCTTAGATACATTCAAGAAGATAGGTTGGATTAGAAATATCAAAAGCCTATTTTCCAGTATTGGGGTACAAGATCAGTGGGATAGCATTAATCTTCCAGGGCTGTCCACAAAGAAGCAAGTAAAAGCTATGCACTGGCACTGGGTAGCCCAGAATGGAAATAGCGATAGTGAGTTAGGCAGACTAACTGAGAAATTTGTTGAATTTAAATTGTTGTGTTCTTTGGAAGGGTACCTTGACCTTAACTGTAAGTGATCATAATATCAAGTTTTTAATATTGATATACCATAATATCATGTTTAGTATATCGACAGTACTAAATATTGATGTTACATATATATTGATGTTATAAATATTGATTATAAGTGTTGTTAAAAATATCGAAGTTAGAAATATCGAATGTTAAAATATTGTAAAGTCAAAATATCAAAATAGTATGTTTTTTTCATGTTTTTTGTTTGTTTTTCCGTATTATATTAGTTTATTAATTTTATGAAAAATATAAATTGAAATACATTTTTCAGGTGCGGGATGTTGGGTTATAGGGGATAAGGGTGAGGAGTATTTTAAAAATGTAGAAGTTCAATTGGAAATAATTTTGAAATTTTAAATTTAGAATTTAAAATTTAGTTTTATGATTGGGATGTTGTGTTTATGGGGGGACGTGTGGGAAGTGTTTGAATATAACTTTTTTTTAATTACAAAAAGTTAATGAATAATACATTAAATGTATCAATGTGTTTTTAGGAGTGGGATGTTTGTAGTGGATAAGGATGGGTAGTGTAATAAAATAATTTAATATTTGTAAAAAAAGAATTAATCATTTTAACAAATTGGTCATAAATGTATAATATTCCTTTTTTTTAAATTTAGAATGAAGGTGTGTAATTTGATGTAGTTTATATAACATTGTCATTCAAATATTTAAAAATGATTTTTTTAGTGACATTTTAATACACACATGTAATATAATGTTATAATAGTGGATCATTTTAAATATATTAATATTATAAAATATATTTTATTAAAATGCCAAAATCTGTAATATTTCATATTTCACTATGATAATAATTAGTAATTACAACTGTTGCTCTATGAAATTTATAGTTTAAACATCAGTATGAATAATTAATATTGTTGTTTGATGGAAAGTATATATTAAAAATAATAAGTATAGTCTAATTTATAGAAATTATTAATAATGTATAAAACAATGATGCTTTATTAAAATTAGTTAAAATTATTATGTGAATAAAAAAATACATACTTTATGTATGAAATATAGTCATTTTTAATGTATATTGTTACTGTTTTGTGATGGATCCAGCGATTGAAATAAAGCGGACCCGCTTTATTTTAATCGCTGGATCCACGCTGCGACGTGTCTGAAGGAAGGCGCGCTACCCCTACGCGCTACGGGATTTTCACCGTCGGGGGACTACTTAGGAATTTGGGCCCCTCTTCTTAATACCGCTGGTTGAATTATCACCTTTATTCAGTTACTCTCTCCGGGATATATATTTTCACACTATGGGATTTATACCGCCTGGAGACATATTAGGAGTTTGGGACCTAATATTAATATCGTAGGTCGAACCATCACCTTGATCCACTTACATTCTCCGTGACTAATTTACTGACGATTTTGAGACAATGCTCCTGTGAATATCATAGTCAGAACGTGTACTACTAATCTTGTTTCCTGTATGGATACAGAGATATTCCTTAAAGACTCAATGTAAGGATGTGAAGATACAGCCCTGATTTCACGCTATTTTAAATACAAAATAATTTTTCAAGGATTTGGTGGATATCGGTCCTGTTCCGAAATGCGCGTCGGCGTTTTTTCCTCTTTTCTTGGTTTTTTCTTTATATATATGAATGTTAATTATTCGTAATTATTTTGTATTTTCTGTATATATTGTCTAGTGGTATGATTGATGATGGTCTGGATGGGTGTGAGTGTTGGATGTATTGAAGTTGTGAGAGTGCGGTTTCACATATGTTTCAAAATGTAAATAGAGTGTATATATATTGATGTCTTTATTGTCTTTGGATCTATGAATGAACACTTCAGAAAAAATAATAAATAGACATACATTTTTCAAATAAATATTCTCTGTGTGGGACAATGCTGATGTTTTGAAAGAAATAAGAATGATTACCTTACTATATATTTTGTTCTAGGGAAGGTTCCTTTGTTCTTGATTACAGTTTTTTTCCCTGCCTCCTCCGCCTAGCATTTGTATTCAGGAACCCTCATGTGTCTTTCATTAGTGGCCAGCACCTTCCCTGATTTAATACTAACTGAAGTGGGAATAGTAAATTATATATGTTTAGTTTCCAGCGCCTTTTTTTACTTAATTTTAACTGGAGTGGGATTAATAAATTAGAAATGGGTAGTGTATAGCACCTTCCCTGATTTAATACTAACTGGAGAGGAAATAGTGAATTATAAAGATTTAGTGTCCAGCACCTCCCCTAATGTATTACTAACTGGAGTGGGAATAGTACATTATATATGTGTAGTGTCCAGCACCTTCCCTGATTTATTACTAACGGGAGTGGGAATAGTGAAGTTTATATGTGTAGTGTCCAGCACTTTCCCTGACTTAATAGTAACTGAAGTGGGAATATTTAATTATATATGTTTAGTTTCCAGCACCTTTATTTACTTAATATTAACTGGAGTAGAACTATTAAATTAGATATGTGTAGTGCCCAGCACCTTCCCTGATTTAATATTAACTGGAGTGGGAATAGTAAATTATATATGTGTAGTGTCCAGCACCTTCCCTGATTTAATGCTAGCTGGAGTGGGAAAAGTAAATTATATATGTATAGTGTCCAGCACCTTCCCTGATTTAATACTAAATGTAGTGGGAATAGTAAATTATGTAGGTTTAGTGTCCAGCACATTCCCTCGTTTAATACTAACTGGAGGGTGAATGGTGAAATATATATGTGCAGTGCCCAGCACCTTTCTTCATTTAATACTAACTGGAGTGGGAATCACATATTATCTAGGTTTAGTGTCCATAACCTTCCCTGATTTGATACTAACTGGAGTGGGAATAGTACATTATATATGTATAGTGTCCAGCACCTTCCCTGATTTAATACCAACTGGAGTTGGAATAGTATATTATACATGTGTAGTGTCCAGCAATTTCCCTGACTTAATACTAATTTGAGTGGGAATAGTAAATTATATATGTGTAGTGTCCAGCACCTTCCCTGATTTAATACTAACTGGACAGGGAATAGTAAATTATATAGGTTTAGTGTCCAGCACCTTCCCTGATTTTATACTAACTGGAGTGGGAATAGTAAATTATATATGTATGTATGTGTAGTGTCCAGCACCTTCCCTGATTAATACTAACTGGAGAGGGAATAGTGAATTATATAGGTTTAGTGTCCAGCACCTTCCCTGATTTATTACTAACGGGAGTGGGAATAGTGAATCATGTATGTGTAGTGTCTAGCATCTTCCTGACTTAATAGAAGCTGGACTGGGAATAGTACATTAAATATGTTTAGTGTCCAGCCCCTTCCCTGACTTAATACTAACTGAAGTGGGAATAGTAAGTTATATATGTTTAGTGTCCAGCACCTTTATTTACTTAAGATTAACTGGAGTAGAACTATTAAATTAGATATGTGTAGTGTCCAGCACCTTCCCTGATTTAATATTAACTGGAGTGGGAATAGTAAATTATATATGTGTAGTGTCCAGCACCTTCCCTGATTTAATGCTAACTGGAGTGGGAAAAGTAAATTATATATGTATAGTGTCCAGCACCTTCCCTGATTTAATACTAAATGTAGTGGGAATAGTAAATTATGTAGGTTTAGTGTCCAGCACATTCCCTCGTTTAATACTAACTGGAGGGTGAATGGTGAAATATATATGTGTAGTGCCCAGCACCTTCCCTCATTTAATACTAACTGGAGTGGGAATCACACATTGTCTAGGTTTAGTGTCCATAACCTTCCCTGATTTGATACTAACTGGAGTGGGAATAGTACATTATATATGTATAGTGTCCAGCACCTTCCCTGATTTAATACCAACTGGAGTTGGAATAGTATATTATACATGTGTAGTGTCCAGCAATTTCCCTGACTTAATACTAATTTGAGTGGGAATAGTAAATTATATAAATGTAGTGGCCAGCACCTTCCCTGATTTAATACTATCTGGACAGGGTATAGTAAATTATATAGGTTTAGTGTCCAGCACCTTCCCTGATTTTATACTTACTGGAGTGGGAATAGTAAATTATATATGTGTGGTGTCCAGCATCTTCCCTGACTTAATAGAAACTGGAGTGGGAATAGTACATTAAATATGGTTAGTGTCCAGCACCTTCCCTGATTTTATACTAACTGAAGTGGAAATAGTAAGTTATATATGTTTAGTATCCAGCACCTTTATTTACTTAATATTAACTGGAGTGGAACTATTAAATTAGATATGTGTAGTGTCCAGCCTCTTCCCTGATTTAATATTAACTGGAGTGGGAATAGTACATTATAAAGGTTTAGTGTCCAGCACCTCCCCTTATTTAATACTAACTGGAGTGGGAATAGTAAATTATATATGTGTAGTATCCAGAACCTTCCCTGATTTAATGCTAACTGGAGTGGGAATACTAAATTATATATGTATAGTATCCAGCATCTTCCCTGATGTAATACTAAATGTAGTGGGAATAGTAAAATATGTAGATTTAGTGTCCAGCAACTTCCCTCATTTAATACTAACTGAAGTGGGAATAGTAAAATATATATGTGTAGTGCCCAGCACCTTCCCTCATTTAATACTAACTGTAGTGGGAATAGTAAATTATCTAGTTTTAATGTCCAGAACCTTCCCTGATTTAATACTAACTGGAGTGGGAATAGTCAATTATGTATGTATAGTGTCCAGCAACTTCCCTGATTTAATACTAACTGGAGATGGAATAGTACATTATATATGTGTAGTGTCCAGCAATTTCCCTGACTTAATACTAATTGGAGTGGTAATAGTAAATGTTATATGTGTAGTGCCCAGCACCTTCACTGATTTAATACTAACTGGTGTGGGAGTAGTACATTATATATGTGTAGTGTCAAGCACCTTCCCTGACTTAATACTGACTGGAGTGGGAATAGTAAAATAATATAGGTTTAGTGTCCAGCTCCTTACCTGATTTATAACTAACTGGAGTGGGAATAGTAAATAATATATGTGTAGTGTTCAGCACCTTCTCTGATTTAAGACTTACTGGAGTGGGAAGATTACATTAGATATGTGTAGTGTCCAGCACCTTCCCAGCCTTAATACTAACTGGAGTGGGAATAGTACATTATATAGGTGTAGTGTCCAGCACCTTCCCTGACTTAATATTAACTGGAATGGGAATAGTAATTTATATATGTGTATAATTTTGTGAACTTAAATTATTTTTGTAGAGGGAATGTGTGTGAATTATAACATTGTAAAATGATAATAAGAACAATTATATAAATATTTTTAGTAAAGATTATTTACTAAAAGTACATTGCATTAAAACATATATCTTTATTGTACATAAAATATACATTATTTGATAGAGAAATAATCAGACGTGTACATTTTTGGAATGATATTCATTTTTGGTCATTGAGGTAGTAATAGTAAAATAACATATTTTAAGTAATGCATATAATATACATTAAGACACAGAGAAAAAACATTATCTTTATTTCTACATAACACATTTTTGAAATGTTTATAATTTCACATATAATACTTTTGCAGAAAAAAATGATAATATTGGTGAATTTCTACATACAGGTATGATTATTATGTAACAATAAAACATTTTGTGACTACCGCCGGCCTGGCGTGGGCGATCCACCAGCCATCATAATGGGGCCCAATGTTATTTAATTTTTAACATAGAAGCAAAATATTGTTGTATTTTTATAAAACATTTTACTAATTTACTCATTAGTGTTTAACATGTTTTTGAAAATATAAGAAAATAATATGTATATTTTTTAACTGTTTTAGGAGAAAAGTATTAGTATTTTTGGTGGATTTCTAGTTTACAGTAGGCTTTTGGCTATTGTTGATAGGTATTCTACGCCTCCTGTTGTTGGATAAAGTCTTAGGGCCCCATTAGGATGACGGGCAGAAAACCACCCCAACCGCCATGGAGCCGGGAAACAACTGCCCGCCTAGACAGTGGAGAAACCGGTGGTCAAATTAGGAACAACCGCAGTCGGAAATGCTGCAGAAAAGCTACAACCCGCAGCAAGAATAGCGGGGACACCGCACGGGAAATTAGTATATCCCCGATGGTTCTGCGGTACGATCTGCCGTTTCCGACCGCTGCGGTCGCATACAGGAGTGAATGTGAGAGACAGTGGAAGAGCTGCAGCATAGCTACCGCAGTCGACGATATATGAAAAACATGGCTGTCCAAAGCAAAAACACCGCCGCAATGCCAATAATTGCACAAACCAAAGTAGCCATGCCCCCCAAATACACAAACAAATAAAAAGAAAAAATGCCAAACTGAAACCTACAATTTCCAGGACAACCCCCACAACACTCCTGACAGCACAATCCCATGTGGACACACCCACACAGCTGTATATAAAACCAGCTCCTTTACTGACCACAATCCTTTGCAACACTCCAGAAGAGAAGGGCATGCACCAGATCTGACAGGAGAGGCAAGAGAACACAGCACACCCACCACCACCATCACCATCACACCAGCACCAACAATGCACCAGCAAATAACACGCCTCAGACAAAAACACAACACCCACCACCCACACCCCTGCACCCACAAACACTTTAAACACCACACACCATGGCATCACAGAAAATGCCCACATTCACAGAGAGTGAGTTGATAGTCATGGTAAATGAGATGGTCAGAGTGGAACCACAACTATTAGGTAGCCTGGTCCAACAGACACGATTATCCACAAGGACTCAAATGTGGGAAAGGATAGTACAAATGGTCAATGCTGTATGGTCTACCCCCCGATACAAGAAGGAGATCATGAAGCGGTGGCATGATCTCAAGAGGGTTGTCAAAGAGAGGAGCAAGAACTGGGAGATGGCTAACCGGACTGGCAGTGGCCTTCCCATCCCACAGAAAAAATTAACACCATGAGAGGAGAAGGTGCTTGCCATACTGCATCCTGAGAGTCTCACAGGAGTATCCGGGGGAGTGGAGGCTGGTAAGTGCAAACAAATGTCAACCGGCACACTGATATGTACTGTTTTGCACATCCAAAAACACACACCACACCAGACAAATCACATCCATCTGCACCACACACCAACAAACCCCTGTTTTGCAGATCCAACAGACAACCACTTCCATGTACCCTAAATGTAGCTAGCAATATAACCATGGGAGCATGAGCACAGTCAGCCTGCACTACTACTCCTACCATGCCCCCGTCATACACCCCAGCAGTATGGAGCATCCCTCCCTCCCACAAGCACTGAAGCCATTGCAGTACACCAAACAAGCTTACAGGTAGGTAGCCATCTTCACTGGGAGGCCTGAATGTGGGAGGGAGGCCTACACTCCTACTCCTACCATGCCTCCTGTCCCACACCCCAGCAAGATGGAGCCCTCCCTCCCTCCCACAAGCACTGTGAAGTCATTGCATTGATCACCAAACACACTTACAGGTAGGTAGCCATCTTGCTTGTGAGGCCTGTATGTGGGAGGGAAGCCTGTACTCCTACTCTCACCATGCCCCCTGTCCCACACCCCAGCAAGATGGAGCCCTCCGCACACACCACCAAGGAGCACTTGAAAGCCATTGCATTCTTCACCCTCACCTTACAGGTAGCTAGCCATCTTCACCGGGAGGCCTGTATGTGGGAGGGAGGCCAGCATCACTACACACACTACCAATTGTATTCAATGCATCGATACCTGAGATGTATGAGTAATTTATGTACCTCTGCATCATGTAATGAGGCACAGTATTGCACTGACAAAAAATGTTGATGAACTGTCAATTGTGTAGTGTACAGACAGTGGATGACACACAGCTAACAGATTACTTGCACAGTGCACAACACTGACAATTCCCCATCTAATCCACAGGTGACCAAGTACTGCTGAGGACAACAAAAATGACCAGCAGAGCCAGTCTCTACCCCCGGTCCATGGACACTCGGATGTAGACTCCCAGGATTCTTTGGACAATAAGCTCCAGGCCGGCCCATTTAGTGTGCCAGGGAGCACCAGGTCCCAGGTGGAAGGGCCTGGGTTACCCCCAGACCTCAGGAGGTTGGCACATCATAACTGGACCACTTCACCAGAGTCATTGGTGCCTGTGCACCTACACGTCTGTTACAAGGCTGCATGTTTAGTGTTTAGGGCGGTGCATGGACAAGGCCCGGTTCCATTGCAGAATATGTTTGTTTGGTACTCCTCTTCGCGGTCCTTACGCTCTTCTTCGGCTCAGCTGCTTGTGGTACCGAGATTCCAGAGAGTGAGGATGGGTGGCCGTTCGTTCAGTGTCGCAACGGCCAAGCTCTGGAACTCCCTGCCACTGTCCCTAAGAAGCCAAAGGGACTTCTTCCCGTTTAGAAAAGCCCTGAAAACCCATCTTTTCCCCAGGGTTGTCTGAGCAGCGTATGTGGTGTTAACGTTGATTTCAAGCGCCAGGATGCCCTTGGGGTGACAGGACCGCGCTATATAATTACACATACAATACAATACAATACAATACATTGGTGCCTACGTACAGGTCCAGGGTCAAAGTGGCCGGTCTGAAGAACCTTGTGCTGCAGGATGACAGTGCATCATCCTCCCCTGCGGCCACAGAGAGGGGTGCGTCCTCAGACACCGCAGGCCATGCAGCAGGGCCCCCCCCCCCGCCCGAGCGATCAAGGGGGCATCCAAAGAAGAGCCTGGGAGTCTCTGGAGGCAAAGCACCAGCCAAACACCAGTCACTGAGCCAAACTTTATGGCAACCCTCTTCCCCACTGCATTGACTGTTTGGACTGTCCTTTCCCACATTGCCTTGTGAATGGCACCTGTCTGTTGGACTGGGTCACCACATCGATGTGGTGTCTACTCTTACATCTTATTTACCACGACTGTCAACTCACTACTACATCACCACCTTCATGTAAATCTGCCTGCACCATTCACATGTCAACTATGTAATTAAAATACCTTACACAATTCAATTGGTTCAGCTTCGTCTTTAGTTCAATATTTACTGTGTTCAAAATGTCCATTATGTATCCAAAAGATGTACAGTATGTAGGCATGGGTAATCCCAAGGCACCTAGGGAGACACAACAGAACAACAGTCACAGGTGTGATTGTGGCATCACAGACAGTACACTACACCAACCACCTACATGAGTCAACAGGCAGGCAACACAATGTGCAACAAGTGTCAACAAACTGAGTCCCATATATGTTCACAGATGACATGTCACAGTCACATTTCCACACACAGGTGACTTTACATGTGCCTGTCTGTACCATCCGCACATAGCCCTTCACGGCCACAGCAATCACACCATATATAGTACAAGTTGTACCTCTTCACCCACCTTCAAGTGAAGTAGTTGGTGATGAGCTGTTGACACATGCCAACTCCTTCCTCCTCTCCACTGTCCTCATCACTGGACTCAGGTCCTTGGGCAGGTGGGGGCCTTGGGTCCTCATCATCATCAAGGAGCAGGGAAATCCCCTGTGAATGGCAATGTTGTGGAGCATACAGCATGCCACAACGATCTTACAGACCTTCCCAGGCGAGTATGACAGTGCACCTCCAGTCCTGTCAAGGCAGCGGAATCTTGACTTGAGCAAACCAAAAGTCTGCTCAATGACACAACGGGTCCTGCCATGGGCCTCATTGTACCTAATATCAGCCGGGGTCCTGGGATTACATAGTGGTATCAGCAGCCATGGACGGCTGGGATTGCATATCACCTAGAAATGACAAACACACATTGCAATGTTGCACAGGCAGAGGGCAGCAGATCACACCCAGCACGCCATATTATTAGGCATACTCACCCACAATCCAAGCATGCTCTGGAAGCAGATTTGCCATCATCCGGGGCACAATGCTGTTCCTCAGGATGTACGAGTCATGGGCCGAGCCGGGTAATCCGGCACACACATCTGAAATGGTCATGTCTGTCAGGCACACCACCTGCACATTGATCGAGTGAAAATGTTTTTGATTGCAAAAAATGTGCTCACTCGCCTGTGGTAGCACCAGACCGACATGTGTGCAATCAATGGCACCAACAACATGGGGGATGTTCCCAAGCGGATAGGAGACTCCCTTCACAACGGCGAAATCTGCTCTCCTTGGTATATGTATGTATCTGTCCTTATAGATCATCATGGCTGCAATTACATCCCTCAGCACCAGGCTGAACATGGTTGAGACATCCCTGCAGCGCTGGCCACGGTCTCCTGAAAGGAACCAGTTCCAAACAAATGGAGGGCTACCATCACTTTGAATGTTGGTGTGAAAGCTTTTGGGTAATGGCGACGAGGCTGCAGGTGGGGCAACAACAGATCACTAAGGGTGTTCAGGGTGCGTCTTCGAGGCGGAATTTGCAAATGATCGCAACATCCTCCATGTCCTCCAGCAGTGTCAAGTGACGTAGGAGATTTGGCCTCCTCCTAGTGGAGAAGAAAATGGACACATGTCAATGACAACCATCATGAGTTGGCCACGGCACATCCCGTTAAGGATGTCACAGAAAAACAAACACTGCCCTGAGAAATGCTTGCCACACCAGGTTACATGGGTGGAAGTTTGAGCCACACAGAGGGCACACCTCACCATTTACCATACACAAGTGCCCCAAACAACACATAGATCAATGTGAATGCACACGTACTAAACCCCACATTTCACATAAATGTAAATGTAAATTGATACTTGTATAGCGCACTACTCACCCGCAAGGGTCTCAAGGCGCTTGTACGAATACCACTGTGGAACCCATCCTGGCTTTCCCTGTGAGGCCTCCACTCCTGGGCACCCCGCCTTGCAGCGTACCATCCAGCCAATGTGTGTAAAAGGAACATGACTGTCTCATACTCATCTGCAGTACCTGTCACATCTCAATGCATCGTGTAAACTGGGCACACATCCACAACACAATGAAAGCTGTAGTCCGCTAACTATCAATTGTGTGTATGAGCAGATATACAAGCACAAGTATATAAACAACATCATACAGTGAGACAAGCATTGTTACGTCATCACTGACCAACAACACATTGATTAGTGCACACACTATTGAGTCCACTTCAACACTGTCAGGGACCATCAACCATCAAATGCACAATTGACATGGGAGTGACTACAGACCAATGTACATCACACATACCCAACCAGGGCACGTGCGGGCACCTGTGGAATCAATGGAATAATGCATTGTGTGGACAATGATGTACCCTTCACCATGTTGCCACTGGTAGGTTTTCAACAGTTCCTGATGGACATTCCACTCTATTCGGGGTAGCTACCACCTGGCCACGGCAGTGTATAAACAACACCACCCCATACACAACTGCGGTAGTCATTGGCATGTAGACATGCCCAAGTGGCAGTGGGCATGCTCCGCCACCCTACTCATGGTAGACACCGCCTGGCCTTGGCGGTGTGTCACCAGCACCACCCCATACATAACTTCGGTGGTCATTGGCATGGAGACGTGGGAGGATGGCGGTGGGCATGCTCTGCCTCCCTACTCGCGGTAGCTACCACCTGGCCCCGGAGGTGTATCACCAGCACCACCCCATACACAACTGCAGTGGTCATTGGCATGGAGACATGGGAGGATGGCGGTGGGCATGCTCCGCCACCCTACTCGCGGTAGCAATCACCTGGCCCCGACAGTGTGTCAGCAGCACCACCCCATACACAACTGCGGTGGTCATTGGCATGGAGACATGGGAGGATGGCGGTGAGCATGCTCCGCCACCCTACTCGCCATAGCTACCGTCTGGCCCCGGCAGTGTGTCACCAGCACCACCCCATACACAACTGCGGTGGTCATTGGCATGGAGACATGGGAGGATGTTGGTGGGCATGCTCCACCACCCTACACGCAGTAGCTACCGCCTGGCCCCGGCGGTGTGTCACCGCCATTGGAGCATTACCTACAGACAATGGGAGCGATGAATGCGGTGGCATGATGCAGTTTTGAAAATCGCGGAAGGCGCGCTCCGCCACCGTGGAGGTGGTCATTGGATGCTTTTGAACAATGCACCATTGCGGTACTGCATCCCGGGCCCCTGCGGTGCATCACCACCATGGAGATTTGCCTACAGCCAATGGGAGCGATGATTGCGGTGGCATGATGCAGTTTTGAAAATCGTGGAAGGCGTGCTCCCCCACCGCGGAGGCGGTCATTGGATGCTTTTAAACGATCGTGGTAACGCACCCCGGCCCCTGCGGTGCATCACCGCCATGGAGCATTGCCTACAGCCAAAGGGAGTGATGATTGCAGTGGCGTGATGCATTTATGAAAATCGCGAAGGTGTGCTCCGCCACCGCAGAGGCGGTCATTGGTGGCTTTTGAAAGAGGCAGAGCTGGATAACCAATCGTTTCAGCTTGTTACCTAAGAAATGACCCCAGGGGGCTAAAAATCTGTGGGAGTGAGCCTCATTTTTCCACTGCTCACAGAGCCTGCTGCCGGATACCCTCTCCTGCTGTTGCCTCCAGAGCCTGCTGCCAGAGACCCTCATCTGCTGCTGCCTACAGAGCCTACTGCCAGAGACCCTCTCCTACTGCTGCCTACAGAGCCTGCTGCCTGGGACCCTCATCGGCTGCTGCCTCCACAGCCTACTACTAGAGACCCTCATCTGCTGCTGCCGCCAGAGCCTGCTGCCAGAGACCCTCATCTGCTGATGCCTACAGAGCCTGCTGCCTGGGACCCCTCACCACCCACTTCCACCACAGGTGTTCCATGTCCACAGGGATGGCAAGGACAGAGAAGATCTGTGCCAGTTCATTCACACGCGAGGAGCTGGAAGTCCTGGTGGACGAGGTGCTCGCACAGTACACAAGGCTGTGTGGTGCCCCCAATGTTGTGGTACGTCATCGTAAAGGGAGGTGTAGGGCGGTGGGCAGACATGTAGTTGTACTTCTACAGTATATGCCTGAGGGTGTGGGGTTGTGTCATACACTGACAAACATGCTGTCTCCAGGGCGAAGGCGTATGTGTGTCCCAATGTCCCAGCCTGCAGTTGTATGTCTGAGTGGTGTGTTACATTGTCAGCCATATAGAGCCACAGGATGTTGGACATGCAGCTGCCAGGACAATAAATGCTTGGCTGATTGTATCTGTGTGCCCCTGTTGTTTGACTCAGTGTGAACCCAGAGGCTATGCCCAGTGCCCGCAAACCAAGACGAGATCACATCACTGCACTTGCCATGCCCTTACTCTTGTTCATTCACACTGAAATAGGATTATGCACCATCTCAGCCCTGTATGATTGCACACGACCACACTTGTGTAGGTGAGTCCATGTACCAAGATGCCACACACATAACATACACATATGTACACAGGACATGCTCATTGAATGCTGCCCAGTCATGCACACAGTCATTCTACGCACAGACACAGCTCAATATGGTTTACAGAGACTCTCAGGAAAAGCAGAAGTACATGCAAACGTCTGGAGAGAGTCTGGTGGAAGGATTTCAGCTCCGGAGATAAGTTAGTGTACAAAGCGGCATTAAAAGCCCATTACGTCCAAGTCCGCTTTGAAAAGAAGAACTTTTTGTCATTAAAAATAGATAAAGTAGGCAACAAAAGCAAGGAACTGTTCAAAATTGTTAAAGACTTCTCCCCTTGTGCTACCAAGAGTCCTTTTATCCCACTAATAAATGGACGACCCGAATTGCACATTATTTTTATACAAAAGTTACTACCATTCAAGCCACGCTTGGGGAAGCACCTAGTGCCTTAGCAGACACTACTGGTAAGCTCCTTCTTGCCTTAATCAACGCTGACGGCTCTCTATTGCATTTCCCTCCAATCATGTTGGATGATTCCCTGAAAATAATGAAATCATTAAAATAAGGCTCACCCTCAGACCCCTGCCCCGCTAAAATATTGGCAGCTGTTGCAGAGGTGATAAACCCAGTTGTCAACAGGGTCCTGAACCTCTCTCTGGCTGATGGAGCGATACCGGATAGCTGGAAGCATGGGAAAATTCTCCCTCTCCAAAAAAAATCTTCCGCCAATCCTTCTGTAGCCAGCAACTACAGGCCAATTTCGTTGCTGCCTTTTTTCTCCAGAGTCCTGGAGAAATACGTAAACAAAGTTGTTGCGGACTTTGTTGAGACCAATTGTGTATTACATCCCAGCCAATCAGGATTTCGAGCCAATTTCCGTACCGAAACAGCCCTTCTGGAAATCTCTGAATCGATTAAAACCACACTTGACAAAGGAGGGAAGGCTGTCTTTATACTGTTGGACCTCTCAGCAGCTTTCGATACCGTGCCCCATGAGGTTGAACCTCATGGTAATTTGCGAAAACTTTGAAAAATGTACTTTTGTGCATTGTTCAAAGTTTCATGTTCTGCACACACATGCCCTTAGGGCATATGTGTGCACAATATATGTGCCCAGATTAATTTCAGGGGTGCAACAGGGTGTCCTTTGGCCACCCCTGCACCCTTGAAATCGCATTCTCAATATGCAACTCGCTAATTGTGAATCGCAAATTGAGAATGCCTTCCCATTTATTCCTATGGGCCTTTAGGCCCATAGGAATGAATAGGGAGGTATTCCTTAATTGCGACTTGCAATTTGTGAGTCGCAATTAAGGAATGTTTAGAAATCGCGAATTTTTCAGAGATTTCTTCATGCATAGGATTTTGCGATTTCTTAATTGCGATTCCTTAAAAATCGCAATTAAGAAATCGTAAAAGCCAACAGTGATGCATGTGCCTAATGGTGCCTTTATACTCCTGTATATCATGGTGTGTGTGGTGTAATGCCATCCCCTATGTGTGCCACTCATGCCTAACCATTGTGGGTCTGCACTCCCTCTATTTGTGTATGGTACACACCCTTCAATGTCTACTACTGACAAGCAAGTCAGTTAACTTTGATGTCAGCTGTCCCCTTGGTTTACATGTGTGTGTGCCTCCCCATCACTTCATTTGTGACACTGTACTTTGTGGTGCAGTTCTTGGGCCAGAGCAAATGTTCAACTCTGGACATTGCCCCAATGGTTTATTTTTGGTGTTCTTGTGCTATTAATCAGTAAGGATTGCTCATGTGCACTTCAGCTGTGTGTGCTGCCCAGGGCTCTGGTCAAGATGGTTCTGCTCCTGTGTCCCAGAGTGGTGCATCTGTTGTTGTTGTGTTGGATGTATGTGTGTTGGCTATGGTTTTGCTGCACTTCCTGGGTGTGCTGTTGTGTTTGTGTTGTGTGTGTTGATGTTGTGTCACTCGTGTATTCTGCTTGGTGTGCACACACTGCTTGTTGTGCATACAGTGCTGTGTGTATGTGGCCTTGGCATTGCCTGATGTGCATCCCCTGATGTCCTGTAGTGTTTGTTCATTTTTTATTTCATGTGCATCTGTGGTTGCTTTCATGTGGTAGTGTACTTCTGAGATGGTGCACTTCTTGTGTGATTTGTGGTATGTTGTGTGTGTTTTGTTCCTGAGTAATGGGGTTTTGCACTCCTGTTGTGTCTGTGCCCCCATTGCCTTACCACAGATTGGAGGCGGAGCTTTCGGCCCAGAGGTGGAGATTTTGGCCATGGCTAAATCTTCTAAAGACAGCAAAGGAGTGACAAGAAAAATGAATGAAAGAAAAGAAGAAGTTACAAAATCCAAGGTAGTAAGACCTGGACAAATATTCTCCAACAAACAGCACGCTGTTTCATGAGGGACTAAGTTGCGCAAAGGAAGGACACAGGAGAATTTCTGACTAAATAGAGAGCATTCAATGTTTGTAAATAAAACCCTCACTCATCTACATAGTTGATGACATGCTTCATCATAGGGTTTTATCAGGGAGACCGAATGCCACCCTGGTATGCTACCACGCCTGTGTTACAGCGGAGCAGGTTTCAACAAGACGTGAAGTGAATGTGTTAGAAAGTGAGGTTAAAAAATGGCAGACAGTCCTCCAAAGTGAATTTTAATAAAGAGTCAGACCACCATTATTAAAAAAAACTAGTGAAACGGCCATCAATTTGAGTCAAATATGTCCTATGTGGGTTAAAAGGTCGACATGTTTCTGCTTTGAAAATGCTACTTTAGCCAAGCTTTCATCAGAACCTAAAAGAAATCTGAACTTCCCAGGTGGTGTACGCACCCTAAGGTGTACCCTAACCTTGGGAATGTATATGCAAATGGTGTTAAACTCACGGTTTTACCCGGTTGTAGGTTAGTCTTGGAATTCCCAGACCCTACCAATCTGTAAGAGAAAATATATATACAAACAGATAACAAAGACTGCAAAGTAACAGGTTTAGATAAGATTAATGCAAATATTCCACATTCGAATTCATGCAAAAATCATGTACTTCCTATGTGATCTAGTAATGAACATTGTTTATGTATAAATAACCCAAAACTAGGTTATTGGTAGATGCAAGACCCGTCAATTCCATATTCAGTAAGACACAATCCACTCTGCATTCTTTACGGCCTTATTTAGACACACTCTAATATCCTAATTATTCTTAACTTCAAATAATTCAGAATAGGTGAACCCCAGCATAACAATGGAATTCTATTTAGGGGTAATATAACCAGGAAAAGTATTTCAATCCCTTTTTCCTTTATCCAACCCGAAGTTGGAAAAAGCTGTCCCTTAGAGCACTTCCTAACATTAAAGCATAGCAAATGGAGGACTTTAAACAAGAGAAAAATATGAGGCGACTTACTTTGGAAAAACAAGAAAAATTATCCCTGGGCTCTGCGGCAGGGGTATTCTTCAAGGTAAGGATAATCTGTCAAGAAACCGTAGAACACCCACTGTTACTTAGAAGATCCCAGCTTGAGAACATCGATCTCTCTATCAATAGAGAAAAAACTGTGGACAGGGAAAAGCACACACTTTTACCAGCAACCGCGCATTGTCAGGCAAACCCGACGTGCCGGTTGCTGTAGTCGTATGCCAGAACCTTATCATTAGTATCTCACAGTGACGACAAATGTAGATACGAAATTGAAAAGGAAGGTTGCAAATGGACTTACTTCATCCTTCCCGACGCCCCAACCTAATTCGATCACATCCGCGGCCCGAACGGTGGTTCTTGGTTCTGACGCGAAAGTAAAAATGCGTCACAGAAGGGTCACGTGATCGGAGTCACGTTTTGCTGATACATGGCTAAATCTGTTAGGGTTTGTGCACAGCAAAGAGCATGTTCCCTCTCATTGCACTACTGGTCTCTGTAATAGCTCTCTTGAAACATACTACTGAAAGCCTTTCTTGTTATCTCAGCCCCTCCCTAAGACTTTTGTGTATGTTGCTCAATGTATTCACAAGTTTGGACATTGCTGTCTTGTTTGCACATTGGACTTTGCTTTTACCAAGGCTTATTTAGAAAACATGGGACCTTGCTTTTACCAAGGCTTATTTAGAAACCATGGGACCTTGCTTTTACCAAGGCTTATTTAGAACACTCCTCCCTAGGCCATGTGTTACTTCAACTCATTAGCATAATAACTGAAGATCTGCACACCTGCTTGTGAGAACCACAGCCAGTCCTTCGAACCACACCCAGCTCTTCGAACCACATCCAGCCCTGTCTATAAAAGGCAGCCCCTGAGCCTCACCCAGTGCTTGTGCTCATCTACCTCCCACTTACCTGAGAACAGATCCTTCGGCCATGGCACTCCTGCTCTCTCCAGAGCTTCATTGACTTCAACGGGCGCGGCTTCTGGCTCTTCCTTCTTCTGGTTTCCGGCTACTTCTTGCCGCAGCCCCTCTTCTGTACACTGCAATCAACCTGCAAAAGAGAAAGAGGTCAAGGTTAGACTGATCAGTATCCCTTTTCCGTAACAAAAGAGTGCAAAACCTTTTATTACCTGAAAGAACTTTATCGGCGATTTCTGGATTCATGTAAAGATAATTTAGAACAAGATATCTCCCACGAACTTTGTGGTTCAAACCCTTTGTTACAAGAATACTTTGTGGAACTTTGTGAAATAAACATTGTTTTACATGGAACTTTTTTAAGATTCGAACAGAGGAAACTATTGACAGCAAGGCAATTAGTAAATCAAGGACCTGCACAAATTACCTGCTGTATTTTGATGTAAAAGTACAGTATTTGTTTTATAAAAAGTCTGGAAATGTGTGAAAAGTGAGTTTGCTATTAGGAATTTAGGCTTTAGTTATATTTCGGTGAATGTTAGACGTTGGTAATTCTGATAATGATATTCGTTTGATTTTACTGAAGTTTTACAGTAATAGAAAGCACATCCCAGAACAGTAACACATTCCAAACCTGGAAGCTTGAGACCAGGATCCAAGAGGTACTTTTAGAAGAGAATTTCTAATAAGATTAAGGTTTACTCAGGAACACATTTAGGAATAGGTTGCACTTATCTGTTCATTGTTTATGTTTCATTAGGCTAAATAAGGCTACAATAAAAAATAAATATCCTCTTCGTCTAATACCTGTGTTGTTGGATCAATTAAGACATTCTACTGTATACACTAAACTAGATCTGCGGGGAGCTTACCACCTGGTCCGAATATAAGAGGGGGATGAGTGGAAGACAGCTTTCAAGACAAAGTTTGGTCTATTGGAGTACACAGTAATGCCCTTTGACTTGTGTAATGCCCCTGCGGCCTTTCAATTCTTTATAAATGAGGTCAAACACGAATTCCTGGACGTTTGTAGCATAGTATACATAGACAACATCCTCGTTTACTCTAAGAACCCGGAAGAACATACCCAACATGTTCGTGCAGTATTATCAAAGTTAAAAGAAAATCATCTCTTTGCTAAATTAGAAAAATGTACTTTTAATGTCAGCAAAGTGGACTTTTTAGGAAACTGCCTGTCACCTCAAGGAATAACTATGGATGAAAAGAAAACTTGTGATATTACTGATTGACCATAACCATCATCTGTGAAGGATGTTCAGAAATTTCTGGGTTTTGCCAATTTTTATAGGAGGTTTATTTCTCATTTTGCAGACATTGTGGCCCCAATAACCACCTTGTTGCGGAAAGGGCAACGATTTCTTTGGTTTTATGAGGTGGCTCACGCCTTTCAACTCCTGAAACAAAAGTTCACTTCAGCCCCAATTCTGAAACATCCTGATCCTGACTTGCCTCATTTTGTCGAAGCGGATTTCACAAGTAGCTTCAGGAGGAGTTCTCTCTAAACGAGATGCATTAGATGGCCAATTACATCCTATAGCCTTCTATTCCAAAAAGTTATTACCAGCTGAACAAAATTACACTGTGGCTGAAAGAGAACTATTAGATATCAAAGTAGACTTTTCTGAATGGAGGCACCATTTAATGGGAGCCAAGTACCCTGTTACCATCTTTTCTGACCATAAGAACCTATAGTTCTTTGGATCACTAAAAGCATTAACTCCACGTCAGATGCGCTGGTTAAATTCTTTTAGTACATTTGACTTCGTTATAACCTATAGACCAGGTGCACAACAAATTTAATCTGATGTGTTATCTAGATACGGACATACCTCAGACATGAAACAAGACAAAATAGGAGAACCCATTATTCCTCCCCAAAAACATTTGGCACCAGTACAACAGAAGGATTTCATCACAGATCTATATCATGCAAACATGCAAATGGCACCTCAAGATTGGTTAAAGGATTCCCATCACTCAATACAACGAGGTTTATTGTATCACAACAACATGCTGTTAGTGCCCACCACAGAATTACAAACACAGGTGATAATTTGGCATCACGCCTCCCCGTTGGCAGCTCATCCTGGCTGGGTAAAAACCCTGGAAAATGTGCGAAAACACTTTTGGTGGGACAATATGAGTAAGGACATTAAGCAATTTGTCACTACCTGTCCAGTTTGTGCAAGACATAAATCTTCTCATAAGGCCCCTGACGGTTTGTTAATACCAATGCCATCACCCAAACAACCTTGGCACACTGTGAGTGTAGACTTTATTGTAGGTTTACCACCAGTAAAATCCTTCACAACAGTATTAGTGATAGTGGATTTTTTGTCTAAAATGGCACATTTTGTACCATTGCGGAAATTGCCAACTGCGGCAGAATTTGCCGATATTTTTATAAGAGAAATTGTGCGTTTACATGGTTTGCCAAGTAAAGTGGTGTCAGACCGAGGTAGCCAGTTCAACTCTAGATTTTGGAAAATATTATGTGAAAAAAACTGAAAATAGATGTGGCATTATCCACTGCTTATCATCCAGAAACAGAAGGACAAACTGAACGACTGAACCAAACCTTACTTCAAACGCTACATTGTTTATTGGCTGATTTTTCTAGTGAATGGTGGGAAGCTCTCCCTGTAGCGGAGTTTGTTTATAATAATACAGAGCATGCAGCTCTACTTTGCTCACCATTCGATTTCATACAGGGGTATCATCCGAGAGCTATGCCCATTTTATTAGAAGATTCCCTGTTGCCTACAGTAACAGTTAGGCGGCAGACCCGAGAGCAGAGGATGGCCCGGGACCAGGGTTCGATTCCCGGCGCGGCAGGTTTCTGGACCAGGGTCAGCGGACTCGATAATTCTCTCGCCTCGGTGCCCACTCTGATCAGCGATCACACTCGGCAACTCTGGGCATTAGCTTGCCTCATCTTCACTAACGGCCCCACCAGACCGCCGGGGATGCCTGGTCTCACCCTGGAGATACCCATTAAGGGACCATCTCTCAGGGAAGCCAGGAAGGGTTTTGCAGCGGTCGAAGCGCCTTGGGACCCTACGGGTAAGTAGTGCGCTATATAAATGCCAATACATACATACATACATACATAGACTAACGAGATTAGGTGACATACAAGACAAGACAAGGAAACATTTATTAAAGTACAAAGAAAGCATGAAAAGAAAAGAAGACAAACACAGATCTGAGGCCCCAATGTATAACATCGGTGACAAAGTATGGCTCTCCACAAAGAACCTAAATATAGAGGGAACCCGAAAGCTGCAACCACGTTTCAATGGACCCTTTAGTATAACTGCCATTGTAAACCTGGTAACAGTAAAATTGGACTTACCAAAAGAATACCCAGTACATGATACATTCCATGTGTCCTTGCTTAAGCCGTACAACCCAAATACCCGACCCGAACCACCACCTCCACCCATACCAATTAAGGTAAATCTAGAATATGAAGTGAAAAGCATAAAAGAAGCAAAAAGAATTCATGGACGTCTGTTTTATTTAGTAGAATGGAAAGGATATGACGAAACTGAGAATTCATGGGAACCAGCGTCCTATGTACATGCCCCACCGTTGATTAGACAGTTTTATCTAAAAAATCCACGGAAACCCCGTCCAGTAGGAGGGCCTTTGAGGGGGGCGACTGTTAGGGTTTGTGCAGAGAAAAGAGCATGTCCCCTCTCATTGCACTAGTGATCTCTGTAATAGCTCTCTTTAAACATACTACTGAAAGCCTTTCTTGTTATCTCAGCCCCTCCCTAAGACTTCTGTGCATGTTGCTCAATGTATTCACAAGTTTGGACATTACTGTCTTGTTTTCAGATTGGACCTTGCTTTTACCAAGGCATATTTAGAACACTCCTCCCTAGGCCATGTGTTACTTCAACTCATTAGCATAATAACTGAAGCTCTACACACCTGCTTGTGAGAACCACACCCAGTTCTTCGAACCACACCCAGCTCTTCGAACCACACCCAGCCCTGTCTATAAAAGGCAGCCCCTGAGCCTCACCCAGTGCTTGTGCTCGTCTACCTCCCACTTACCTGAGAACAGATCCTTCGGCACTGGCATTCCTGCTCTCTCCAGACCTTCATTGACTTCAACGGACGCGGCTTCTGGCTCTTCCTTCTTCTGGTTTCTGGCTACTTCTTGCCTCAGCCCCTCTTCTGTACACTGCATTCAACCTGCAAAAGAGAAAGAGGTCAAGGTTAGACTGATCAGTATCCCTTTTCAGCAACAAGTAAAAGCAAAACATTTTATTACCTGAAAGAACTTTATCAGCAATTTCTAGATTCATGTAAAGATAATTTGGAACAAGATATCTCCCACGAACTTTGTAGTTCAAACCCTTTGTTACAAGAATACTTTGTGGAACTTTGTGAAATAAACATTGTTTTACATCGAACTTTTTTAAGATTCGAACAAAGGAAACCATTGACAGCAAGGCAAACAGTAAATCAAGGACTTGCACAAATTACCTGCTGTATTTTGATGTAAAAGTACAGTATTTGTTTTATAAAAAGTCTGAAAATGTGTGAAAAGTGAGTTTGCTATTAAGAATTTAGGCTTTAGTTATATTTAGGTGAATGTTAGGCGTTGTTAACTCTGATTATGATATTCGTTTGATTTTACAGAAGTTTTACAGTAATAGAAAGCACATCCCAGAACAGTAACACCTTCCAAACCTGGAAGCTTGAGACCAGGATCCAAGAGGTACTTTTAGAAGAGAATTTCTAATAAGATTAAGGTTTAGTCAGGAACACATTTAGGGATAGGTTGCACTTATCTGTTCTTTCTTTATGTTTCATTAGGCACCAGTTTCTACAGAAGTCAGAGAGGGCCGCAGATTTTAGCAGCTCTTCTACAGTCGAAACGCAAGAACGGTGTTGTCTCTCTTTTTTTATTTTATCCACTTCCCCCCTTCCCTTGAGCTTCTGGTTCTTAGTGCACTCTTTTAAAACTAGTGTGCTGGAACAAGCAGTTTCAGGGTGGGGTCGGACTATCTTCAACCTCCATCAGAACTGAACGGAAACTCTGGTGAGCTGGGCTTTGACAAAATCTTCGCCACTGGCCGGAATCCCCACCTCCGGGCCGGAAGCCCTGCCTCCGGCCCGGAAGCTCCGCCTTCGGGCCAGAATCTCCGGCCCGAGTGCGGACGTAAAGTTAGTAGTCGTAAATCTATTCTGTGAATACCAAAAGAAGTAAGTGTATTCTGTGAATACCAAAAGTAGTAAGTGCATTCTGTGAATACCAAAAGTAGTAAGTTTAGGATTTTGTCTTAAGTTAATTCTGTGAATCTGGCGCATGGTGTCGATATTAGTGTTTTTTTTAACAAGTATAGGTCGTCGATAATAGTGGAATCAATATTTTGGTGTCCAGAAAACGATCGGTGGATATTGTGTCTGTCGATATTATGTCAGTGATCTCCTTATCCAGCTACAATCAGATAGAAAGCTTCATATTCAATTTAGGCATTGTTCTCTTCCTCTGAACTCTTTCACAAAATCCTGGTCATGTAACACAGCTCAGAGTAAGGGGTGTCCCAGCTGCTCTTCTCCCATTTAATCAATTGGCCATGTCCTCTTTAGCTCTCAAGCATACTCTGGCCCTCAAAGAATGTAGTTAACCACCATATGTACAGTTGATAACAAGAGAACATGGTGTAGCTCTAATTTAAAATCTGAATAGAGACCTTTGTAGACCTGTGTGCTTTCAAAATATCTGGGTCAAATGTGGGGAATTCGAAGGAAGGCCCAAAAAGCTAAATCTACCATCTCATCCATTAGGCTGAATAGTATGAGCCTCATATGCTTACATAGCAGGGAATTTTTAAATGTGTATGCGAAGAATAGATAATCGAGTGAGTCCCATCGTCTCATAATTTAGGTCTGCAGAGACTATTGGTGATTGAATTTCATTAACCTAATGAGAAGTTTTAATCTGTATAATTTTTACATGGTTCATATTTTTATGTAACACATTTTTATGAGTTGATCAAATACTATCCTTTTAAAAGAAAAAACAATGAACTTTTATATAAAAATCTTTCCAAAAATGCACATATGCACTTTACACTTTTATGGTCTGATGACAGAAATAAAGTTTATTGATGGCATATACTGTATAGAGCACTTGAGCTATTTACACACTCATGCTTGTCATACTGATCTAATGACTAGACAATAAATGGTGTCTGTATATCATACAAATATTTGCACATATTTTACTATAATAATAATTGGCAAAATATATCTGGCAAATGCTGATAAAGAAAAGGAAACCACTATGGATGTCTTATGCCTCCCAAAGTTGAATCCACTTGGATGCCATCTGGTTAATAACTGGGGACTTCAATGCAAACCTTTATCAACTGGGAGATGAACCATTCTGGCAACAATCCAAGGATTTTTATTGCAAAAGTTCACCAAAGATGACACAGTTCATGAAAATCAACCAAGAAGGAAAAATCTTAGCAAACAAATTGAACAACCGAGACCTGTGAGTGCTTAATGGCAGGATTGCGATGGCCCAATCTGTAGCATATACCCACACATCACACCAAAGACTAGCTATGCTCTACTCTATGCGGATCTCCATTACCCAATTTCATTAGATAAAAGCTTAAAGTAATACCCAACCTGGGCATTGATCATACTGGGATGCTTGAACGAATAAACAGAATAACTTTGGATCAACAAAAAGTAGTGGGCACTCAATCGGAAACAGAGCTTCTCAAAAGATATCAAACAGAAAATAATCAGCTAAAAGATAAAAGATTATCTGGAACAGCATATAGACATAATAAACAGAGGGTTAGGCACCATTGCCAGGTGTGATCAACTAATAATTGCACTGTTATCCCTTTCATCAGAGGCATGGGATCCAAGCCCCCATATAGATAACATTCTATACATCAACACATGAGGGAAAGACATTTTTTGAAAATGGTGACGCTTCCTCTTGTATTTTTTCCGCACATTGCCGGTATGGATCCCAGCGTCCGTCTCTCGAAAACTTTGGTCTTTGACTACAGGGTTAATCTGGGGATCGGGAAGGCGGTGGGTCGCTTTGACCACTCTGCTTCGTCCCAGGGCAGAAGGAGGACTGGCAGTCACTGATTTCGAATGGTACTATCTGGCGGCACAGTTACAATGGCTTACTCAGGTGGTGGCTCAGGAATTCAGGGAACAGGAGGGGCCACAGGGCAGACTAATCCCCAGGCATGTACTATCTTTTATAGTACTACACCAGAAGATTGACTTGGATCAGCTCACTCTGGAGGAACGCACTCTCAGTCTCTGCTGGAATCGGTGTCACAACCGATCGGGCACCGTACGCCCCGGAGACTCCTCTGGGCATGTGTGCGGCTCTCCCGCATGGCGGTAGTTGGGCAGCGTTGGCTGCCTGGGAGGGCCTTGGGCTGCACATGATTGCAGATTCAAATTCAAAAACAAGCTTTATTCGATTTTCAGGATAAAATCATAAAAGCATAAAATACAATATATAAATTTTTATAAAAAACCAAATATAGTCCATAATGGTTAGAATAAGCTTGATCAATCGGTTATTAAGAAAGCGTCACGAATCAACACGTAAAAGTATATATTTAAAAAGGTAGTTTAAAACTTAATTCCTTATTGCAGAATATTTTAACCGTCGCAAGTTAAAAATGAGGACTTTACATTGTGTTTCTAAATTTAATGACAAGTTTCAAAAAGCTTGAGACTGCATAAATTACATTTTCATCTTCTAGCTGTTGAAGTTTCATATATGCTAGTCTACAGGTACGAATCCCCCATGCTTTGAGGACAGGTCTCAGAAGAGTCCTACGTGGATTGGAGATTTGTATGGGGATGGAGCCCTGTTGACTTTCCAGGAGTTGGAGAATACCTATGGGCTTCCGATAGGTGATTATCTGTTGCACGCCGCTCTGGTGGCTAGTATTCAGAAACAATGGAATATGCGGCTCTCTGAACCACCGACCTCTCTAGGCTGTCAATACGTAGTTATGGCGGCAGGCACTTTTAAGGCCGCTACATGCCTCTACGGGCGGCTATCGACAGAAACTTTACTGCCTTTAGATGGTTTGCAAGGTAAATGGGAAGTAGATATTGGAAAACCCATCCCAGAGACGACGTGGCCCCGGATGATTCGACGCGCTGAAGGGTACTCGGACGCTCAATTTCAATTTTTTACGTTGCATTGGGCATACCTGACACTGGTTAAGATTTCGCAATATTTTGGTGGCGTTGCGTCACAATGCCTGAGATGTAGGGTTGACGGAGCTGATTTCTCACATATGTTCTGGTCCTGTACAGGACTGACTGATTATTGGAAAGAAGTGATAACATGTTTAAACGCTGTCACAGGCCGCAAGACAGAAGTGGACATGGGGACCTGCCTATTGCTCTGGTTCCCACATACTCCCCAAACAAAAGTTACTAGCAAATTCTGTGACTTGGGTTTGATTCTGGCCAAGAGGGAGCTTACCATGCATTGGAAATCGACTGTAGGCCCCAAATATTTAAGGTGGAGGGCGAGCCTACTATGTTGGGCTCAGAGCGAGGGAGCGCTTTGACTATAGTAGTCCAGGCTCTTAGATAAGGATAAACTGCTAGAAGTGGCAAGAGCATGGGAGGCATTGGTGACAGAGCTCCGGAATCCCAGAGTTCCAGTGAGGGGGAGGAGGATATGGATTAGGATTTAGTAGCCATTTAGGCCTGATAACAGAGGAGGGAGGAAAGGTGAAAGTTACTGTGATGAGTGTGTCTCGAGGAGCCATTCCCTCCATATTACCCGGTACAAAGGACTTAGATTACCAGGAGAGTACTCTTGATTACTATGTTTATTGTGTATTGGTCACAGGCGCACTGACAGCAGGGGGGTGGGGGGGGGGATTTAATTGTTTGCCTTGGGGATATGAGTATCATTAAGTACTGTGACGATTATCTCTGAATGACCTTGCTGTAATACTGTATATGATGCTCAGTTTGATTCGCAAATAATAAAATATGTTTACAAAAAAAAAAAAATTGGGAAAGACATCAGGAACCTGAAAGGGTTAGTAGGTTCTCATATGCCAAGCTAACAAATCTAATAAAGCTTTAAAAGAGGAAATAAAAGCTATAAGAAGATATTACAGAAAGGTTCTCTGAGAAAAAGAGAGTAACAGAAGAAAGACATGGGTTCAAGCCCTCCAAGCGGTAAAATAAAAAAGACTGAAGAAATTCTGGTTTATGGCTAACCAGCTGGCATCAAAGAAATCCCAGTCCATTTCCTTAAATATAACTGCAAAAGAAATAAATGATGGAAGGAATGCTGGACAATGTAAACATTCAACCCATTCACAAGGATCTAGGTTTAATCCATCATTCTTTTGCTCACCATACCACCCCGGATTGGACTCAACCATATGCAAATTAGTATTGACCCTGTTCCTTGTGGGAACAGTCCAGCCCGCACTGCCAAGTCAGGTCCTCTTTGGACTGGAAACAAGCATCCTGGGACCGGTTTCTGGGTATCACCCTTCATCAGCCAGGCTAGCTTGAATCCAGTGGTGTAATGAGCACAGTACCCAAGTCTGGGCATTGACTTCCCACTTAGGGCAACAAATGCAAAAGAAACAAGTGATGGCTGGAATGCTGGACAATTCAAACATTCATCCCAGTCACAAGGTTCTGGGTTAAATCCATCATTATTTCGCTCACCAGACCACCCCAGATTAGACCCAGCCCTATGCAAAACAGTCTTGACCCTGTTTCTTGTGGGAACAGTCCAGCCCAAACTGCCAACTGCATCCTGGGACCAGTTTCAGGGCATCACCCTCCATTAGCCAGTCTGTCCATCAATTGTTCTTTTTTGCATTTGTCACCCCAAGTGGGATGGGTATGCCCAGACGTGGGTCAGTGCTCTCCATACCACACAAGTCAAGTTATTCCTGCTGATGAGGGGTGAAACCTCAAAACCGGTCCTAGGATGCTTGTTTCCAGTCCAGGGAGGACCTGGCCAGGCAGTTTGGGCTGGACTGTTCCCATTCAGCGCAGGGTCAAGACTGATTTGCATATGGCTGAGTCCAAACTGGAAAGGCAAGGTGAGCAAAAAAGCAGTGGGTTTAGGCCCAGATCTCTGAACTGGGGTGAATCTATGACATTGTACTGCATTCTGTCCATCAATTGTTCTTTTTGCATTTATCACCCGAGTGGGACGGGTAAGTCCAGACGTGGGTCCCATGCTCTCCATGCCACTGGAGTCAAGCTATTCTTGGAGATGAGGGGTGAAACCTCAAAACCGGTCCTAGGATGCTTGTTGCCAGTCCAGGGAGTACCTGGCGAGGCAGTTCGGGCTGGAATGTTCTCATTCTGCGCAGGGTCTAGACTGATTTGCATATGGCTGGGTGCAAACTGGAATGGGATAGTGAGCAAAAAAACTATGGATTTCGGTCCAGATCTCTGTACTGGGGTGAATGCATGACATTACACTGCATTCTGTCCACTAATTGTTCTTTATTTTCCATTTTCCAGCTTAATACATTGTGGCAACATGCTTATGGCTATTCACTTCTTAAAAAAAGATAACAATTGATGCCCATGCGGTATAACGTCAAATAACAATATCTTTTCTATCATGGCTCGTATCAATCGAAAAGAAAATTAGCAACAGCCAGTGGAACACTGATCAATCAAACAACACAGTTACATTGCCCCTTCCCGATCCGTAAATATTAGTGTACATTTAATTATCAATGAATATGTAGACCCATCCCTGCCCAGCAAATATAGGAGCCACCTCACCGCAGACGAGGATCCGACAAATCTTGGCAAGTGGGTGTTCTAAATATCGGGTAGTGGTGACCCCTATTAACCCCTAACCAACCCCGGCTGGGATAATGGCCTGTTCCAGCAAGGAATCAGAGGCGGGCTGCATGGATGACACATATGACTTGTTTGGTCCCCATATGTCCCTGGGATGGGGGGAGCTAGGTAGTGTATTGGAATACACTTCACTGTTTATATTGCAATAAGCCAAACTAGACAGCCAGCTCTGTAAAATGGGAACTGGTCTACGACCCCAGTGAATAGCAATTTCCCTTTTGGCTAGTAGAAGGCAGAGGGAAGAGAATGTTCCAATGGTTTTGGGGAAGTTTAAAACAGATGACCATCAGCGGATCTCTGGTGTGGGGATTAATGTAAGGTTGATCATGTCACAAAGTGTTGTGTGCTCCTTTTCCCTATAATGCTAGCAGGTCCAGGTAAGGTGTGCAAAATCTGCGTGCGGGGCTTCGCATTTGTGGCAGGTGTGAGGTCTGGTCAGATCTAACCTATGAGTTGTGGCCGGTGTGATGTAAATTCTGCGCAGAAATTTAAAGTGCCGCAGTTTGTGCCTACTATTGACCGAAGAGCATTTTGGCCATTGATCATCAGTGATGGGGTAGCCTAGATCCCTCTCCCAATCCTTGCATACCTTATCGTCACTGACTGGCAGCATACCAGAGCAAGCCCTATATAACTTAGATATGTAGAGAACACCCCTTATGTTCTCAATGATTAGAGAGAGGGGAGGAAACAAGTCTGGTTCGATGGTAAATCCAGGAAGCATGGCTCGTAAGGCCAAAAGGAGCCATCTGAAAATGAAGCTGTCCATGAATGTGGTGTCACAGAAGCGTTCGTCTTCCGTTGTGGAAAAAATGTGCTGTCAGGATATAGATCCCCAAGTTTTTTAATGGCAAACTTAAACAGGGTATGCAGCCAGCAAGCATTGGGAGAAGGAGAGCTGAGGAGTAGTGTTGGCATGCCAATATAACGTTTAAGTTTATTCCATGCTCAGCTGGTAGTGCCGACGGTCTGTATGTCCTTAGGGTCTCTAGGCAGTCCTTTGGGTAACACAGTGGACAGCCGCTCGGGAAGAACAAAATCTGCTTACGGAAAAAGGAACTGGATCCTGGCGTCCGGGTGATACCACGCAAAAGCATAGCTGCATTAAGTGACAAGATAACATAGATGGAAATTCTGCACTCCATACCCCCCCTTTCGTATGGTAAAGTGAGAACCTGCCAGCGATCTCACGCTAGCTTACCCCCTAGACCAATTGAGTGAGGGGTGATTGTAGCTTTAAAAAAAAACTTTTCGGGAGGGGAATGGGAATATTATTAAATAGATTTAAGAATTTGGGGAGCACTACCATTTTGGTTATGGCAACCCTGCCAGCAATAGACAATGGCAGTCACAGCCACCTTTCCACCTGGGCCTAAAGGGTATAGACTGCCTGGGCGTAGTTGAGGTGGATGATCTAGTTGATGTCTAAATGGACATGTATGCCTAAATAATTGACGGAGTCAGCACACCATTCGAGAGGAAATGGACACGGCCATTGGACTGTACTGGGGGTTAAGGGAAAAATGACTGACTTGCACCCCCTACATTGGCATGCACAAGGTGGCAGGCACCAGGAGGTGCCTGTCACGTTGTCCATGTAAATGCACAAAATGCCACTTTTACATTGTGGCAGGTACTGCTTGCAGCACCGCCCGCCGCAATTCAAAAGATGCGGGATGCGACCGCTAGGTTAGCGGTCACATCCTGATTGCCCCCGTGGGACCACTGTACCTCTGGCGCTCAGTCCCATTTTCTGTAACGATGGCGGGCAGACAAAGTCCGCCTGCCATCGTAATGGGGCCCTTAGAGTACCAATTGACCTTACAATGGACAGTGTTGGCCCTGAAAAGGTAATTCTGGGAAACCATAAACAGACCTGTGGTGTACACCAAAGGGGGTGGCAACACCCCGACAGTCCGCCAGCAATAAGAGACATATCAGAGTGATGAGTAATACAATCCCCATATATTATTACTAAAACATCATAAGAGCAGCGTGGTACAATCAACCTGTCCCGGAACCAGAGAAGAGTTCCATGCTTGCTCCGGATACACTATGCGGAGGTGAGGGACTGCCCCCCTTGACCCGCCTGAGTGTTGTTTTGCTTGTAGGCATGGCAAAAGTCCTGGGCATCAGTAGGCTTCTCAAAAATACATGACCGACCATTCACATCAACTTTCAATCTAATGGGGTATAGCATGCCATATTTCAATCCTAAATTGCAAATGGTAGTCTTGAGGCCGTTATAATTGCACTGGGCATCCTGTACCATGATGGTAAACTCAGGGTGTAAGGAAAGTTTGGAGCCTTGCCAGGAGGTGTCGCCACGCTTTCTAGCGAGGCGTAATGTTGTGTCCCGGTCTCGAAGGTTCATGACTCGGGCAACGACAGGGCACAGCGGACATCCAGGATTGGGTCGAAGTCCAAAGGTGCGGTGCGCATGTTCTACCACAAAGCCAGGGCTGAAGGAATCCTTCCCTAAACATGTCTGTCAACAGAGTCTCGACAAATAGGTCTAGAAGGCGTGTGGCGGTAGACTCCGGAGCCCCCAGGCTGCGAAGATTATTGCGCTAGCGCCATCTTCTATATCTGAGATGTGTGCCTCTGCAACATCCAGCCGTCTGTTGTGGACTTGTATTTTAGCCCCCAGGGATTTACAACTCTTGTCAAGGGCATCGAACTGCCCCTCTAGTGACCAAAAGCCTGCTCTCATCTCCTGCAGCCAAGAAGATGATGGGGCAGTGGGGTCATCTGTGTGGTCCGAACCCAGCCCACCCTCCGCAATGCTGAAGACGTCGACAGTCGTCTTCTTCACTACCTTCTCAAATGTGAGGGTATTTTGTTTGGGATCTTTGCAGCCCATGCCACAGGGCGGGGAGAAGCTGGGCCAGCAGCAGTGAACCCGACCTAGGAGATAGGGTGGTGAGTGGGCCTGACCAGGGCTCGAAACCACGGAGGGTTGAGCAACCTGTGCGTGGAGACCAAGGGGACCATTAGGATGGCGGGTGGAGACACCCTGCGGGGGCCCATTGTGGGCCCCCAGGGACTCCGGGGGGGGAGGGGTTGCACATGGGGGTACCTATGGTACCCGCCAGAATTGCAAAGTACCACATGGCAGGCACTGCGCGGTGCCTGTCACGTTAGGCTTTGTAATGCACAACATGTATCTTTAGCATTGCGGCGGGCGGTGCTTTCAGGAATGCTAAAGATCCAGGATGCGCCCGCCACTGTGGCAGGTGCATCCTTATACCCCCAACCGGACCCCCGCCCTCACGGCGGCCGGTCCCTACACACAACAGGATGATGGGCGGACGAGCCCCCAAGTGTGCAGAGCGGCAATTATTTATTCTCCCTTCAGAAGGTGCAGGGCGGCGATGAAGTCAATCCAGGGGTTGCATCCCAGATCATAGGGCTGTCCCCAAGGGTTGCACTATAGAGTGAAGGCACTGCAAGGGCGTAGTATGTGGGTCCCGGTGTGGCTCATTTCACATGGGCCCTGAAGGTGAGTGTGCCAGATTCTCCGCACCAGGGGTTGTGTGTCGAGTCTAGCACCCGCATCCGGGGGCAACCAAACAGGCAACATATGTCAGTCATTCAGTCAGAATAACTTTTTTTGGCCAACACTATGAAGGCATAAAAAGTATACTACAATAAAAAGAGACATTTGCAGTGTATCACAACATTACAGTATGGATAAAATATATAAAAATGGTAATATAAAATACAATTCATAATTATTTACACAATACAATAAAATCAGTTCATTGTTCGTTATATAATTTTAGCAAATTGTACGCCTCTCTTTTAATGCAGATAGCAAAAAGGACGCCAAAGAACAACAATCAAAAGGGTCAGGTAATGATTGGAGGTAATAACGGGCTACACAACACTGTCTGAACTTCATTTTACGAATAATGAGGATTATAAATCGCTTCCTTGCATCACAATAATATTTACAAAAAAACAAAAAAGCGCATGTCATTCTGAGCAGATTGCTGATCACATGGACAAAATGGGAGGTCAGAAGCAACATAAACATTACGAGGAAAACCCAACATTAGAGGTATATAATTCAGACGAAATCTCACCAGAATGTACGTATGCTGTAGATTAATGACGAAGGTTAAATATATGGTATTTGTATCTTTTTGCATTATGCTAGGGGAAGTCTAGAATGTCATTACTGTCGTCCGATTAATATTTTTAGCCTTCTTTTTTATCTGCCGATTAGAAAGCAATTGTATTTTTAGGTCTTTTTTTGAGATTGAACAAAAAAAGGCGATGTAGCCCAACGGCTTTCAATGTGGATTCAACATAGGTTCACCAAGTGATGTTTCCCACCCCATCTAATTTTGGAACGTCCTTTACAATGTCTCTTGTTAAGGCAAGGGTCTCTTTTCGCCGTACTGAATGCCACATAAGAATCTGCGCCACTGCAATATGTTTAGTAATGTAAGGTGCTCCTAGTTCCGTCTGGCACTTATAGTTGCCACATGACTTTGGTAAAGATAGAACACTTTTTAAGAAATAATCTTAAATTATCTGCAGTTTTGCACAATCCCTTATTCCCGAAAAAGCTCCCCCGTAGGTGGCAGCAGACAAAGTCTTTGCTTGATACACAGTTTTTATCATATCTAAAGGTTTTAGGACCCTCAAATAGCAATCATCTTCTGCCAGTTAATTTGGGCATCAAACGTAATCCCTAAATTATTAAAAGAGTCAACAACTCCCAAATTGTCCCCTTCAGTAATGATTTGTGAATAACTTTGCTGTTTAGTACCTGCCACTAAAATAAAAGATTTTGAATAATTAACCTTCATATCTAGGTTATTCATGCCTTGGGTATACTCCAGAACTAGGCTGAGCAGTGCCTTGCCCGTATGAGCTAAAAGCACTGAGTCGTCCTCATACAATAAAATTGGCACCTGCGGTGAGTTTATATAAGGGACATCCGGGGTGGAACCTGACAGAGCAGATTGTACACCGTTGGTATAAAGTGCAAATTAGAAGGAGGCAAGGACGCACCCCTGCCTTATGCCTCTTACAATTTTGAAGGATCTAGTACACTCCCCGTCCATAGCGAACACATGCAGTGGCACCTGAATACAGGTCACAAATAATATTAATGATATTCAGGTCAATTACCATGGCCTCCATGATCTGCCACAGCCTAGGCTGTACCACACAGTGAAAGGCTTCGGACAGATCCATGAAGGCCAGCTGGAGATGGCTTTTTTTCGCAAAATATGTATTTGGCAGCCAGCAAGGAGCCTGGAGTGAGGTGATGTCGATAAAGAGAGGTTACAGTAAAATTGTGAGGTGCAGCTGGTGTCTGGGAGGCGGAATGGGCAGCAGGAACCCTGCTGGACACCCACCGTGAGAAGTTGGCCTGGCATATGCTGTCCACTATTCTAGTGGGCACCTTGCACCAGTCCAAACCACCCTTATTGACAGTAGGTTAAAGATAACCTTTATAGAAAGCTATCCTAGTGGTAGATATGGAGAGCAGCCTTCAGGCTACGTCTTGGAGGAATGTAAAGCAACTTGTTTTACCAATCTATAATCTTGTGAATGACCAAATGAAAGGAGAACCACACTTGGTATATATATATAAAATATATGTATTTATTCTAAACACATCCCACTAGTCTCTTTATGAGGCAAGAGTCGAAAGTACATTCAGTAAACTTAATAACACAGTAAATTAGCACAATATACGTTGAGCCCTAGGGGCGTACCAAACCATATATTAAGAAAGTGGTATGAGAACCATAACTTGCAGAGACACAAGGCCTAGAGAATGTAAAACCGCTGGGGCCAAAAGGAACCACCCATGGAAGTGACACAGTGTGAGAACACAGCCACGAATCACCATTAACTTCTTTGGGGGAAGTCGCGGTTGGAAGTTTAAAGATAAAGGACACTTAGAAGAGGACTTTGAGCAAACCCCTTTGGAAATAAGGGCGTTCTAGAGTCAATATCCATGGGAGCACTGGAGTCCTCGAGTTACCTCCCCCAGGGAAGCCGGGTGCATAGGTGTCTTTTGGTGTCGGGTTTCATCGTCGTTTTCAATGGCGATCTGCTTCAAAGTGCTGCTGCTGGAGAAGGGGAAAGTGTCCGGAGTGATTCAAGCCTGGATTGAAGATGAGAAGAACCTGAAAGCAGAGGGAACAGAGTCTGGGTCACTAGCCAGTGACCAGGGGCACGATAGTCGAATACCCACAGATGTCGGGTGATTTCAGGTAAAAGATGTGAAGCTTGACTCTTCAGCCACGAGGACCAGAAGGCATCAATGATGACCAGGTGCTGAATTTGAGCTGTATCGCAAAAGAGCCTCCAGCGTAAATGCAAGAAGTGGGCTCATGGAACACTCATGGAGTATAGGCCCACAAACTTTGATGCAAATGGTGCTTAGGGCTTGGGCTACAAGTAACCCAAAGCACAACTTCAGGTGATTTCCAGAAGTTGATGCACTAGCAAATGTGCACATTGTCCAGGAGTTCGAGTTCCACATCACTTACGAGGGCTGCCGGTCTCAGCTTTGCTGGGGACTCAGGTCGGCCTCTGAGAAATCTGGAAATCCTCTTCCTGTGTAACAAATACTTTGGAGTCTGGCGGGAGCTTTGGAAATGCAGACTGGCAAGATGCTTCATTGGTGCCTGCTTGAGCAGGGGAGTCGCTCCTTGACCCCAAGGGAGATTATTCCGTCCTCTAGTCTTTAGTAGAGCGTCGAAGTTCCAGGATTCAGTTTCAGAGTTTCGTCCAGGTGTGATCTAAAGTCCTGCTGCAAGGGGTCCTTACTTATAGTAAGAAAGGGGGTTGGACATACTCTGGGGACCCACCTATGGGAGGGTCTGGAAAGAGGGGTGGTTACACTCATTTCCTTTGTCCAGTTTTGTGCCCGATCAGGGGCTGGTAGCCCCTGCAACCGGTTTGAACTAGACTATGTACAGGGACACCAAATGTGCCCCCAGTGCAGTCTTCAAAACACTCTCAGAGTGCACCTACCCAGCCCCAATACATGAAAAGCCTGTCTGGGAGGTGGTTACACCTCCCTGTGACAGGAAACCTATTGTCCAGGCCTCCCCTACTGGAGTTTCAGCCAGCAGCAGGAAGCCAGACTCGTGAATATGGCTGCAGCATCCATTTTGTGATGCCCGGGCTCTTTAAAACTATTACCGGGTAGACCAGTGTGTACATGTCTCTCCCTCTAGAAGGGTGGAATACTACCCCTGCTGCCAGGACTGGCTGGGGGGGTAGGATTCCATAGTGTTTGACACCAAATACAACATTTTTCCATGCAGCCATTCCATAGTTAGCATTTACAGCGAGGTTATAATGCACTTAAGAGTATATGGTCTGGCTGCATCACAGAACAGCCTCAGAAAATAGACTCCGAAAGCTACAAAGGGCCCCAGCTGATGCATGGGCACCCTCTCACACAAAACCAAGCACTCTGCTTTCAGGATTGATAAGGCCTGCCATAGGAGTGACTGATAGGTTTAACTTTATATGTGTCAGTGATTAAAGGTAGATATAGGTAACCTATGTCTTAGCAAGGGGTACATGCACCACCTTATCCAGGCTGCAGTAGTAGTCCTGTGGTGTCATTTTGGAAGGCTTCCCAGGGGTGGCATAATACATGCTTTAGCCCCTAGTAGGCCTCTTGGGTACCTATGCCCTTAGTACCTAGTGTACTCGGGACTCACAAGGGTCCTAGTAAACAAACTGGAGTGTACCTATAGTACATGCAATCAATTTGGAGAGGAAGCAGCTAGGCTGGGGTCCTGGATTGCAGGGCCCCAGCCAGACTAAAGTCGAAAAACAGTGAAAGTAACACAATGGCTGCTCCTTATCTTCCAAACTCTAAATAAACAAACATGCATTGATGTTGTAGGTTGCAGTTTTAAGGGAGAAATTACCCTTTTGAGTATTGAGTGATAATATTGAAATATATTAACTGTGTATTATTATACCTAAACCAATAGAAAATCAATATAAATGTAGAAGGGGAAAACTCAGGGGGCATACAACAAACCTGGAAAAAAATTCAGGAATACAATGGAAGGACCACAGAAATAACAATATAGTAACCCAAAAAAATGCATCAAATCAAGTGCTGATAAAGAGTCATTGAAGTCTTTTTTTTATGTAAGTTTTGCATTGCGCTCTTCAGCTTTTAACTCATTTTTAATCTCTTATAAGTTTATGTGAAATTTTTGTTTGAAAATTTGTAACAGTATTAAATAATCACACAATAAAATATCTATCTAATTAACAATAACAAGGATGGCACCAGCTTTCCTTGTGCAGTGTCCTTCCTGGCATCCTCTTGCCAGATACAGGAAGTGTGTTAGCCCACCTTTTATTTCTGAAACCTTTCTCCCAGTCTTTCCTCTCTTTCTATACTATCTCTCCCAAGAACTTCTTTTCTACCTTTCCCTGTTATAATCTGTTCTTCATTCTCAGAGTACCTGACAGTACTGCGAACCTTGACACACATCCTAATGAATAAAACCCAAAACCCACTCCAAACAGTGTCTTGATATTGGGTAGGTTTGTAAATGGAGTCTTCATCAAGGCTTCCCATACAGGCTAACCCTCAACTAGCAGATGACCATCTCCACCCTAAAAGACCCTTTAGCTTCAAGAGGATTTGTAAATGACAAATGTACACTTCATAATAACAAGGTGACATAGAATACCATAACAGGTTTAACGTAGGTGTCTGGCAAATGTTTAATAGCCTTGGACTTCATCTCGGAAGCAAGGCAGGTTAGTAGATTCTAAAAATATAAACAGAAACAAAAAAAGACAGCAGTGTTGGCCTGAGGACAACAACACTCACATCAATTTCGATAATTTCTGGTGGTAGTGCTTCGTCTCTTACAGTTCCACTACTAGAAAACTGTCAAAATTATACAAAACCTTAATTGTAGAGGGAACACTCAATATTAAATAATTGTATCCTTCTATTCAGTTTCAAAATAGTTCAACACAAAATGTCCATATTCCGTTACAAATATGTAACAGCCCCCAACAACATGCTCTTGAGAAGCTTTTACATGGCACGGACTCCATTTTACAACGCAATAACTTTGCTGGACATATCCACTGGAGAGAGACTGATTGTGCAAACGTGCATAGGGATTGGCCTAATTTGGACCGCTATATGCAATTTCATCTAGGTAGTGACTGATGTGTTTCAGCTCACAAGAACTGACCTGTCTGGATCACTGTGTGCACAATTGTCATCCCTGATTGGTAGAAATGGGGTTTCTGGTTGGGCAGAACCCATCTCTTTAGTCAGGGTAAGAGAGTTACACACCCAAGATAACCTTGCTCACCCCCTTGGTATCTAGGCATGCAGTCAGGATTATTCCTGGGGCAATGCGCACATCGTTTAAACCATTGACACAACAAATACACCACAAAAGAGAATCCACACAGTAGTATATAAAAATATCTCCTATATTGTATATTAACACATACACACAATTACATAAATTGTTTTGGCATTCAGGAAATTGTCATAACATTGTAGGTAGTGCAATAAAGTAAATACTTATAGGTTGCACACATCATTAAAAACACACTACACAACCACTATACATATTATGAAGGTCCTGAAATAGTACGTGTTATCCTGACAGTGCGAATGTATGACGTTACAACGCATACTTCCACAATGCATACCATCACAACGCAACTTTTACAATGCAGGATCCATTACAACGCATGCCATTACAACGCTTGCCATTACAACGCAGATGCTATTACAACGCATGCCATTACAACGTAAATATAGGTAAGTATATAATTTAATTAATATTAATTTATTTTTAATTTAAATACAATTTTTCAAAATAAATAATTTAAATTAAAAAAAATGTTTAAATAAAATGTAATTTACTATTCTATCTCCAGGGGGGTGTAATAGTAGGGTAAGTGTTGGATAGTGTGGGGGTAAACATTACTATTCTTCACTCCAGGGGGGTGTAATAGTTGGGTAAGTGCTGGATAGTGTAGGGAATAAAATTACTATTCTAACTCCAAGGGGGTGTAATAGTAGGGTAAGTGTTGGATAGTGGAGGGGTTAAGGTTACTATTCTAACTCCAGGGGGGTGTAATAGTAGGGTAAGTGTTGGATAGTGTAGGGGTAAAAATTACAATTCTAACTCCAGGGGGTGTAATAGTAGGGTACGTGATGGATAGTGTAGGGGTAAACATTACTATTCTAACTTCAGGGGGGTGTAATGGTAGGGTAAGTGATGGATAGTGTAGGGGTAAAAATTACTATTCTAACTCCAGCGGGGTGTAATAGTAGGATAAGTGATGGATAGTGTAGGGGTAAAAATTACTATTCTAACTCCAGGGGGGTGTAATAGTAGGGTAAGTGCTGGATAGTGTAGGGATAAAAATTACTATTCTAACTCTAGGGGGGTGTAATAGTAGGGTACACAATGGATAGCGTAGGGGTAAAAATTACTATTCTAACTCCGGGGGGGAGTAATAGTAGGGTAAGTGCTGGATAGTGTAGGGGTATAAATTACTATTCTAACTCCAGGGGGGTGTAATAGTAGGGTAAATGGTTACATTAAAATACATTTATTTTTAATTATTTAATTTAAATAACATTAAATTTAATACATTTTAAATATATATATATATTCAAATGTATTATAATAAATTAAATTATATTTTTTTATGAAAATTAATTTAAAAATAAATTAATAATATTTTAATTAAATACTTACCCATACTTTCGTTGTAATGGCATGCGTTGTAATAGCATCTGCGTTGTAATGGCATGCGTTGTAATGGATCCTGCGTTGTAAAAGTTGCGTTGTGATGGTTGTGCGTTGTAAAAGTTGCGTTGTGATGGTTGTTTCCCGACAGTGCAGGCCTGAAAAACTACATAAATCAGGGTATGAAATGCAGCAGAATATGAAATGCAAACATGAATCATCATATGAGTGCAAGAACACAAAGCAGGTGATGACAAGGCAAACACAGGATTCACCAATTTTTACCTTAAACACAAAGCCATAGCGCTTCTGTGCTTCTCTTACAGGTTATACAGTACCAAAACGTAGGTCACAGGAACATATGCCACCTATTAGTTTATTACAGTAGTCCTGGCCTCAGCAGTTTTGTCACCCCACAAAGGTGCAGTATGCAATATCTTTTGGTATATACACACCGGAAACCTCGGTTGAGAATTTACCCTGTCCTACCAACAACATCAGTTGCTCTCCCCCAGGGATTTTCCAATAGGGGGAAGGGGACACAAACATACTGCCACTTTCGTCTGGAATCCCTACCTGGGCAGCCCCACATATGAGGCAAACACAAAGCAGCTGCCCGCAAACAGTCATCCCACAGCCTCTTGTTGCACTTAGACACAGGAGCGCTGGACAACGGCTAACTCCCCTGGGGTGAGACTCACCCTCGAGACTTTCTGAAGGTCTGGGTCAGGCTGCTCACATTGGCTTAGCAGCTGCACGTCTGGAGCCTGTGCCTTCTACATTCCGCCGAAACCTGACTCCTAGAGGCGGGGCAGGGCAGACACACTTGGTGAATCCGGGTCTCTCCCAGTTGCCAGGCAACGGGGGTCAGGGAAGACCTTGCTGGGTGTCCCCCTGCAGAGATTTCCACTCAGCATTGCGGCGCTCAGGAGGCTAGGTTTCCCTAAAGTACAGAGAACAACAGAGCTTTAGTAGGCACTAGAGACACTACAAATGCCACAGGTCAGCACTCACCACACCCCATTTGTGGACAGAGCAGGGCAGCATAAAATGCTCTTCCCATGCTTTCACCAAATGGGACACACTAATCTTGTTACAAGGTCAGATACTGGGGCATCCATTACACAGAGCTCCAAGGATCATCCCAGTACACCAGGAAATAAAGCACTCCCCCATGAGATGGGCTGCAAAATAAAGAGCTTCTCACACCCTTTCCTTTACAAAAGGATGAAGAACAGTCCAGTCCTTCTCTTGCTCCATGAGGAGCAGCAACTGCAGGCCGTCCCACACTCATCAGAGGCAGCACTCCTCACCGAGCTCTCTCATCTCTCCTTCCAGGCAGGGTCCTTTTAGCTTTAGCAAGGATCTTTTGACGTCTTTTATCTCCCTGAGACTTCCAACAGGAGGCAAGCACACACAAGCCCTTGAAGTTCTTCTCAAGCAGGATGCCACAGCAGGGTAAAAAGTGTCAGTCCATTTCCTCTGCCCACAGATAGAAGCTGCAACTACAGGGCAACCCACACCCAACTGAAAGGGTAATGCTCCTGATGAAGTGAA